>NC_090712.1:16648389-16951419 GCF_040954835.1 Lepisosteus oculatus
GAATAACAGTTTTTACTCCCTTCTGCAGAGGTCTAATTGTCTAAATTCCAGCTAACACACCTGAATAAGGTAAGCTGTGTAAGGGTTGGGGACAATTCTTATTCAGCAAAAGTACACTTAACTGTACGCCCTTGGTTAAAAAAAAATCAAATCAATTAGCCTGAGATTAAAAATTCAGCTGGAACAAAATTCATTTTGTGTTGAGATTTACTGACTCATTATAATTGTTACAGTATAGCTGTTTTGTTTTTTGTTTTGTTTTATGGCCTCTGTTTTGCAAACATGAAGTCTTTTTATGTATTTGATGCATTTGTGTGGATACCATCAATCAGTGCTTTCCTGTGCTTCCCTTTTAATAATGTATAATGCAAAAAGCCTGTTCTTCAGTCGCTTTCCAATTTGTCTGCCCCCGTTCTCAATTTTGTCCTGGACTGTTGTCAAACTTTATTTCCAGTTTAGTACTGGATTTTCTTCACAGAATCAGAACAGAGAATCAGAATCAGAACAGAGTTTAGAAATAAGTATTAAAACTAAAAAAGTACAACATGTAATCAGTATGTTTACTCGTGCTAGTATCCCTAGGTGATAGTTCCTGGGAGTTTCTATGGGGCCTTCAATGATGTTTTTTCACATCTCATCAGGTCTCACTGGAGGTTTGTAGTGTTAGCAGAATGCGGATACTACTCCTGGTTACTCACATGCACTTTAATTTTGTGTTGGCAAATCCCATGTGTTTTAGATACAGTGATTACATGAACATTGTAAGTTACACAGACTTTAATTGTGAATATCAGGTACTCAACGAAAATAGGAGAAACTCCTTAAGAGTTTCTCCACCCTGCTGATCACTAATAATGGAAATGTATTGTCTTTTAAAGAATGAGCTCATAGTGGTGTTCTTCTAGCAAAATGAAGTAAAACACATCAGTGGTTCCCACCAGAATATTAAAGGAAGGATACAGTATATGATTGCTAGAATATCACCTGTCACTTTCATTTTTCCAAGAATTTGAGTTCCTTTACAAGTTCTCTCAGTTTTTTAATAAAGTAATATTCTATGTGGCAGTCATCTTCCCATTGAAATACATTTATTTGTCAAGACGTCTTCATATCCTGCAAATTCATATTAACCTCTTCTTGGTAAATATTACCTTAAATTGCAATTCTGTAGGAAATAAAAAGGAGTTCTGAATGAGTTCTTGATAATCTGGAAATTTTATCTCACCCAGCATATGGTCTTAGGGTGATAAGAGGCACCAAGGAAAGGCTATCTCTACAAAATAACCGTATATTGAAACATATTGAAATTCAGGAAAATTAAAATATAAATGCTGTGTCAACGGTACTAGGAGCTGCATGCTGACTCAACAACAAACCTAATATTCATGTCTGTCTATCTGTAACTGTATACACTAATGATTTTTAGAATAACTCTATGGTTTCTTATGAAAATGTACAGTAGCATGGTATTCTTACACTTTTACTGTGATTTTCCATTCCTTTGCTATGATTGATTTGACATGCCTTCATTATGTTTCACTATGGTGGGGATTTAAATATTACACTAAAGTAAGCATATGGTATGTTATGTGTAGTACAGTGAAAAAAACCTACATATTAAACCCCATCAGAGACATGTACAAGCACAGGAAGCTACTGTATAGTCGACATGAGATAAAAGCAACAAAATCATGACACAGTCACGATGGGAAGTTTTCATTGAAGTCAGGCTGGGTATTTTTTAATCACTGTAAATGGCAACAATCAATAGCCAAACAGTCCCAGAGTTTAAGGTTTGATGGTCAAGAACACTTTCAAAAAAACAGTCTAAGCTTCTTTTGGCTCAGTATTCCCTAGTGTGAAAAACATGATGACAGCACAGTGCTTGATTTTATTTTCTGCATCCATTGTAGTCTTTCTGAGAAAGGCAAGGCACAAGACAAGGATGAAGACAAGCAGAAATGCTGTGACTTGGCTCTTTGAGTAACTCAACATTAACTGAATCTGAAGTAATGGTCTCTGATGTTTTCGTCAGTATTTGCTTCAGACGTTTCCTAATTATCCGTATACAACATATGCAAAGCACAGGTTAAAGAAATACGGAATAATGGGATAATGATCTTGTCATGCATTTCAGATAAGTCCTTATTTTAAATTCTTGTGTTTGAACACTCCAAAAGATATCCAAGTAATGAATAAAACATTCGCAAGCATATATGAAACTTTCTGCTGCAGATGAAAGAGATCAAAAAGACCTACAAATGAAAAAATAAAAATCTGGAAAAAGTATTGCTTTTTGTTATTAACTAATGAGTAAAATGTTAAGCAAGGTCACTCTGAATTGTAGAAAACTACAGTTTTGTTTAATAAGTTAAATGAGTGATTATGTCTTATAAAATTCAGTCTATAAATCCTATGGGGTTATTAAATTACATATATTAGAAGATCTTTATACAGTAAATAGGTATTGTGGGGAGTTTTATGGTTTAAACGTTGTACTGTATAAACAGTGTAGAGGGAAGAATAAAATGCATGATACAAATATTTACATTTAGATATCATGTTCGAGAGGATCAAATGCTTAAAAGTACCAGCACATTGATTGATGCTGAATTCGATTATATGTTTTCTTCCATTTATCTTCTTTCATTACGTTTACACCTGCAAAATCAAAAGGCAGAATCCCAAGATGATACTTTCTATTTTTATGCATTGTTCATTTAATGATTTTCATGACTCACATATAAACTATTACTATAGCCTGGACTTCTCTGGCTATTAAACAAAGTTGTTATGGTGTACAGAAATTTGCTCAGAGAACTACCTCTAGAAATGTACCCCTGCATTAATCTGAATAAGCTGTTTGAAATCCATTCGCTGCCATTCTTCTCACGACTAGACCATGAAATCCTGAAATGCTGTTTCACATTTCTAGCTTCTTCTACCACTCTTCTATTTACTTTTTGATTATTTTCCGTAACCACTTGAAATTTTGTCTGCTTTCTTTTTGCAGTTTGTGAACTGAATACTAACAGGGTGTGATCGTGGTTGAAAGAACTAAATTCTCTCAAGGTATTTTATTGCCTAAAACAATAAGCAGCTTTGCAGAAGAGACTGAGCTGGCATGATACAGGAAAAAAAGGCTACTGTCCATTGAAGGAAATTCGTTTTTTTTTATCAATCAATAACACTTCTAATGTCCTTACAGATATTGTGTTATTATTTTATTTCTGGTTTTAAACAGTGGCTGCTTTACAGTTAGTATGGTTAGCTTTTTCTAAGAAATGAACTGTAACTTCCAGTCACTCACGCAACACATGAAAACATTAGAATCAGTAGTATTAGTATTATGTTGTCCAAGCCTAGTGAAGTCAGTTTTCCTTGCAGCAGCATATCCCTCAAAAGAATGGGGAGTTCATTTTTCCTACAGTACACTGTTCTGTCTGCATTCAGAAGCAAGTAACATGTGAGCTTTGTATTATTATTATTATTATTATTATTATTATTATTATTATTACTATTATTTTGCTGAACGAAGGCACCAGTGCATCCCATCTATTACAGCCATCACAAAGGGCATGAATAAACATTCTGTTCAATCATTATTTACAGTTAGCATTAATTATTGATACTGTTATCCTTGACTCCACACTAAGCACGCTAGTTTCAACAGTTGATGAAACACACTTTTCACCCAATCAGCGCAGACTGCTGTATACAGTATATCAGCAAGACTACAGAGCTTTGCAAGATATTATTGTGCTACTTCATGAGAGCTACAAGTGCTTCTGAGTTTGTAGTTTAAACATTTCATATTGTGCAGTGATACTTAAAACAACTTTGAATGTTTCCAAGCACTGTACTGTAAATAGTTCAAAGCTGTAGACTTTATAACTTTAATTTCACGTTAAATGAGCTACAGCAGGATGTAGTAAATTAGATTTGAATGAACTATCCCAGAATTTAATTCAAGGCATTAAGCTTCATGTGAGGAATGACAAACAATCCCATAAAAAATAACAGAATGTTCTCCTATAAGAAAAGAGGCTACAATTACAGCATGAGGAGAGCTAACATGGTTCTGTATTACATTTATCTGTAATTTTGCTTCTTGTCAGGTCTTAATAAAATCACTAATGCAAAGTAACATTTTGAAGCTAGCATTCATGGGTCATACAGTGCATGGTATTGTGGCTACAGCCTCTCCTGTAGGCCCCGGTTCAAACTTTTGAATCTGGATTATCACATTCTCAATCCTCTTTTAAATTTTGTTCCACAACGGAGATCAACCCCTCATCCATTTTGTGCAGCTAACTATGGGAGTTCCGTAAAATAAGGTGTGATTCTTTACTTTTTATCAGATAGTCAGTTTTGCAAAGACTCCCTCATCTGCAGATATCTTAGATGGATGAGTAAAATAGAGTGTGATATTTAAATATGCCGATGATATACAGTAAATGGGTACAGAATATAAAAAGTATTCCTCTGATCCTAAAAAATAGAACTATAAAATGAAACAATATGATCAACCTAGATCTGACTTCTATCTATTGTAGCTATTTTTAAAAATTACAAATAAAAATAAAGGCTGAACCAGAAACTTGGTTTTGTCACATTCATTTTTAAGTATGTCAAGTCAATGTAAATAACCATTTCTTTAAGATCTTGCAGCCTTCAAGGAAAAAAGAATCTGTAGAGTTTCTGAATACCAAGAAGGCTAGTTAGTTATATCTAGAGCAAAACAGTTGGAACAGTTAATGAGATTTATTGCAGCAGCAAAAGAGATTTACTCTCTATCCTTCCTATAAGGCATAGTTACAACCTCAGCTCTGGGAACACAGACTAACTCCTGCAATGCCAAGAAAAACCTGTTACTGTGAGAAGAAAGAATAGTCCAAATATATCATTTTCATTATTTAGTTCAAATCTTTGTTTAAATCTAACTTTGCATGCATGCAATTTTGGATTCATCTATAGAGAAATTATGAATCACTATATAAAATAATACTGTATGTGTACAGTTTCGTTACATTAAGTAATTCTAAAAGTCATTTCTAGCGAAATATTAACAGAATTCTAGCAAATTAAGCAAAAATACCAGAAAGCCTTACATAGACATTATGGGCAGAAAAGTAATAATTTGCACAATTATTGTAGAGTACAAATAAGTAATTGAGGTACAGTATTTGTGTCTAAGAACATAATGGATGACATACCCACTTCTGAAGTTAAAACTTAATTCACAATTCACAAAACACTGAACAAATATTTTAAGCAGTGTGAATGTAAAAAAATATTTAAAGTAATCAGAGATACATTTTTTAATTCAGTTTAAAGTTGAAAGGGCATGGGGGGAGGAGAGGAGGAGAAACACTGGGGGCCAGCTAATCAGAGAGAGGGAAGTGGAGAGGTATTGAGTGAGGACACAGGGGTAGAGGGAGAGGGAGTGAACAGAGGGAGAATAGACTCTTTACAGATAGTGTTCATTATCCATCAAACACAGGGTCACAGGGCAGCTGGGGCCCCCTGTCAAGCAACGTGCAGGGAACACCCTGGACAGGGTGCCAGTCCGTCACAGGGCAGACACACTCACACCAGTGGTAATGTACCCAGTATCCAGTTAACCCACCAGTACTGAATGTCTTTGGACTGTGGGAGGAAACTGGAGCATCCAGAGGAAACCCATGGGAAGACGGTGAGAGCAAACTCTACGTACAGTATATAGTACCACACCACGTACATTTTCATCAGAACTATTTTCATGTTTATTTTATACCGGAACATTTACAAACTAGAGGAGGTCTCTTTGCTTTACTGCTAGTAGTTAACTGAACCAAGGATCTCATTCAGGCTCCTTTTGTATCACCAATATGGCTATGCGGCTTGTTCCTGACTCCTACAAATATTACTGTACATTCATCAGAAAAGGACTGTTTTGGCCATTTTGTTTCTCAAAAGTTTCTAAACTTTAGTCTTACATGTACATCTGAATCCCATGAAACCATTAAAGTGCAGGTAATGTTAATATGTTCCAAACGCTACTAATGACAAAAAAATAGCATTTTTACAACATAATGGCTTTTTGATTTGTGTCTCTTTTAGCAGCTATTACTTCAGCTCCAGTGTAGTCAATTTACCGGATGGCTGAAAAAGGAGGCAAAACAACAGGCTTTCTGCACTGAATCACATTAGTGCAAGGAAACCAATCACTAAGAAACTGACAGCAATCACAAAATAATCAAGAAATGTTTTTGTTTCCGAACTGAAGTGATATTAAATGCTGTTGTTTCCATAGAAATAAGCTGTGACTGACAAGTAAGCAATCTGGCAAAGGCTGAGTTATTTAATTAGTGAAATGTGAGTTTAGGAACCAGCCACGTATTTTACTGGGCAAAAAATGAAAGGTCAAAAGAACTGGTAGTAAGAGTGCAGGAACTTAAAAGTTAGACTTGAAATATGCCATTTTCCCCAATAATGCACACAATGCTCGTAAACAGAAGTATTATTAATATTGCTAATTTAAGCAAAACGTTTAACATTTTTTCGGTTAGTACAATTTCAATGTAAACGTCTTTAACGCAAATAGATGGTAATGTCCTTCATCCAAATTTCCTTTCTTCACTTTCCTTTCTGGTTAACCTGATTCTTCTGATTGCCAGAGCATTTAACTCAAATATGTACAGTACAGTATATTAAAAGCAGTGTAATTCTGTAAATTGTATAGAGAAAGTCCTAGAAATAATGCAATGCAAATCACACTTCTGAAGGGAGCAAGTATTTAACTAAATCCATTCAGTCACCAATATTGCAGCACAGAAGCACAAAACATAAATGGAGTATCTACTTCAAACCATTCACCCCCATCTGTTACTGGAGTTTATGTTTGTCTTACTGCATGCTAGATGAAAAGAAAATACAAACATGCTATCTGAATATGATCCCTGACCTAATATGAAGACAAATGAAGTTATAGAATTTCATTGTGTTTAATTATATATTTGATTCCCAGCTGGTGCCACATATGAAGTAATTAGACATTACTGGGGCGTTTAACATCCTCACATACTGTACTGTAAAAAGTACAAAATAATAACCTTTGATGGTAGGACATCTTAGATTCTTCCTTTTTACATATCCTGTTGAGCTTCCACACATATTAATATATAATAATCATCATATTTAACCAGGCAGGTCAATGTCATCAAATTCTCATTTGCAATGATTCTCCAGTCAACAGGCTTATAGTAGTTCGAGTAGGGAGCTGCGTCAGCATGTGGAGGCTGCAAAGGAACAAGTAAAGGTTTATTCCCTGCTGAAAAGAGAAGAAAAGAAACACAACATTTCGGCTGTGGAGCCTTCTTCGGGTGTAGCCTTCTTCAGCCTTCTTAAAGCCCACTTTTCAAGAGACTTATAGTATAAATTATACTAGTGTTGCATTGAAATCAGTTTGAAGTACTGTAAGCAACATTACATGACATACTGTAACTTAACAGGTTGTTGCAAAGATTTAAGTCTAGAACTAAAAACCTTTCTTTAGGTGTTTTACAATCATTATCAAGGGAGCAGTTCAAATTATTTTTATTGGAAGGCATATATGCTGATGGAAAAAAGAAATGCAACACCTCCTCCTCCACACCCTGGCCGTCCCGTCTGCGTTGAACAGTTGAACAGTGACTCATCTGTGAGGAGGACCTGATGCCACTGCTGACGAGTCCATCACAGCCTGTGTGGCCCAAGCCGGTCGGTGTGACGTCTAGGAGGTGTGAGCAGAGGGCCTCTGACAGGTCGTCTTGCTCAGAGGCCAGAAGCATGGACCCCCACTGTCCTGTCACTGATGTGGGCATTGTGTCTTCTAACAGTTTCAGCAGCAGTACGGGTGGCAGATCTGAAACAATCTCTCAGATGGACCAGTCTGAAGTGTCGGTCCTGCTCTGGTGTGGTCATTCGAGGGCCACCGGATCTTGGATGATCATCTGTCCTGCCAGTCTGCTGAAATCTTCTCTGCAGTCAGGACACAGTGGAGCGGCTTACTCCATAATGTCTGGCAATGCTGGCACATGACATGCCTGCCTGCAGCATGCCAGTGGCCCTCTCCCTTGCTTCTGATGACATTCGAGGCATTATAGAATGCACAGAAACTGACAAAGTGTGGCTTTTTTCTTGCAGAGACCTAAGCTTTGAATTAAGGCCTTTTTAAAGGTGACCTGATCAGGCATTGTTCCACCTGGACCTCGTTGGGTAAAAGTGCACCTAACAAGCTTTTGTGTGATTGGCAAGTTGCAATGCCTCACTGCACAAGCTGTATTGCTGGTCAGAGGGACAACTTTTTGTGAAAGTACTGTACATAAGCTAAAAATATATTATTCTCATTCCTGTTCTGTTTGAGACCATTAGTTGAGTCCATTAATGCTGTTGAGCTATAACTATAGTATTCTCATTCCAGGAAATGTTGCATTTCTTTTTTCCATCAGTTTACAGTATTTAATTTTACTAGACTTCAGCAGGAAAAGCAGTTCACAAACTGCCTGCTAAATTCGAATGAACTTAATCTGTAGATCAGGCATATCGTCAGGAAGATCAGGATAATAAACAGGGCTTGAATGAGTATAAGCATCATCATTGTCAAGTAAAGCACAGGACAGAACCTTGTGGCACTCTCTTAGCAAAGTTGTGAAATAAATCTGAATTGTGTAAAATCTACGTGTATTTTACTGTGTACTGTATGAAATTTAAATTCACTAACTGTGTATTTCTGAAACCAGAAAAGGGAGTTCATATTTCTCAGTTCTGGACCAAAGTTTGACTCATAAATCTATAAATTAAATGGAAGAGTAAAAAAATAGCAATGATATTTTATGATGTGATGTAAAAACCTAAGTCAGACATCCAGCGTATCCTGCACCATCAGCTCTGAATGTTACTCCAAAAGCAACATTTCAATGCAGAACGCAAAGTAATTCTACTCCACAACACGCAGTCATAATCTTGATTTTTAAGACACAATTGAAAATGACGTTTTGAGCATCTGAGGGACAAAAAAAGAGCTACTTGTTAACATAGAGAGTGGTCTGTGTGTAGAACAGAACCTCCTAGCCGTGCTTTGGACTCTGACTCCAGAAGATCCTTAAAGAAATGGCTCTACGTCATTAAACTACAGACATAAGATTGGCTAAATTATTCCCTTGTAACCTTATTTATTCTCGTGGTGTCCTCTAGTCTAAAGCTGAAGTCGTTTACAGTACAAAACTGAAAACATGCACAAGAAACCAAAGCTGTTGAAATGGGTAAGGAAGCTAATGTTAATACATATTGATTGATTTTGTATGAACATAAAGCCCTCAGGGTCTCTGAGTTCCATTTCAGTCGCAGTCTGAAGTCTTAGGGCAGCTGCCATTAACTGCCCCGCTCTGAGAAAGGAGCTTGTTTTGTTCTTTTGATCATAGAAATTGTCTCACCTTGCAGGACTCATTTCATTAAGACACCCTTTGTTATTTTGTACCATTGCTTTTGACAGCAAAGTAAAAATGAAAATTCATTATAGGCTGGAAAATTTCCTGAGACATTTTTTTCATCAACAAACAAGAGTCTGTGATCTCTGTTAAAGAGAAATGAGTTAGGCCATCAGTTAACTCTGACATGAATGTTTCACTCCCGCCCTCTTTGAAATTAGCTTTCTAGTCTAGACTTTTTTTTAAATGAATGGATGAATGGATGTTGCAGACATTTTCAATGTACCTTTGTTTCACAATAAGAAAACAAGGGCTTACTCAGGTGTCTTGTTTGGAGTATTCCAGCAAAATGCAATTGTAGTTCTCATATTCCTTTGTCACATAGCAAGTGACTGTCACTTTTGTTGGTGCTGCAACCGATGAATATTGAATAACACTACAAAAAACGACAATTATCTGAATTTCATTAAATGTGGCACTGTAATTTAAGAATAAACAGTATGACAATGAGTACTGAGAATGACAGTTCTACAATTGAAATATAAAATAATTTTTAAATGTAAAATAAAATGTATGTATCTGTTAAAAGGTATTTATCTTCTACATTTTACTTTAGAAAACAATAACAATATTCAATGTTTCAGTTAGCTTTCATGTGTATGGCAATAACATACAAACAATACATTACTAGAGGGAAAGTAAATAGTGTCCTGTACGTGGATTGAAAAGCTCAGTTATCAGTCATGACGAATTTCTGTCAGATGTGGTGAAGAAGGGGGCACAGGGCCACTGTGGTGCCGTGATTAGCATGGCTGCCTTCCAGAGCCGGGGCCCCGAGTTCAATTCCTGCAAGTTCTCCCAGTCTTTGCATGGGTTTCCTCTGGGCACTGGTTTCCTCCCACAGTCCAAAGACATACTGGTAGGTTACAGTAACGGACATCTGGGTGTCAGGTGCTGGGGTGAGCGTGTGTCCTAACTTGGACTGGTGTCCCTCCCAGGGTGTATCCTGCCACTTGCCTGTTGCTTGCTGGGATAGGCTCCGGCTCCCCCACAACCCTATACTGGATAAAGTGGTGAGAAAATATTTTCGATGGGTGGGTGTGGTAAAGATGGGACGTAATTCACTGGGGGTTAATCAGGAATGCTAGTCTTTTGTCATAAACAAAAGAACTGCTGTTAGAGTGGAATGAATTCTCACGAATCCTGGCTATTAATAGATGAAGGACCAGTCAGCCACATGCAATTCATTTCACACATTTAACATCCCCCTGATTAAAATATTTTAGGATAAAATCTTTTATTGAGTTAAAATCTGTAGGAATCATAGAGACCAGATGGCACTTCTCACCTACTGTATGTTAAAGACAAGATTTTTTTTTTATTTCTTTGCCACTTCAAACACATGAAACCTTCTCTTGAAAAAGATTTAGTACACAAAGAAATAGTATAAAACACTTTAAAAGTAAAACTAAGATCATCTTGCATGCTGTAGGAGTATAAGTGTTTTATTCGAATGAAAGATTCCCTCTTGAAGAAATGTATCGACTGTTGTAGTAATCAAAGCAACATTTGTGAAACATACTGTATGATGATTTCATCTGATGATGAAATTGTTACTATGAAAAGTTAATGGAATAATTTCTGATGTTTTTGCAGCTACAGTATAGTGAAATATGGTACTTTTGGGATATTTCTCTGATTCTATCAGTTTTGAATCAGTTAATGAAAAGAGGTGATTAAACATAAAAATACAGTCCTGGATCCACGTTCATCTTTTATTTCCCACCCCTCACATTTATAAGTAGCAGTTGACCATGTGAGAACAATATCAGCAAAGTACAGAATAATAAATATTTATGATCCTGAAAATAAATACTGTAGCTTCATCCAGCAGCCAACAGAGCCCCAAGCTCCTATTTTAAAACACAGTTATCTGAACAGAAACATCAAATGTGTCATAGCGAAAAGCTACCAGTCATGACCTACAGCAAAAGCTGAGCCTAAAGAAATACCTTTTTTATTGCAAGGTAAATTATTATTCATTTGTTGCCCTTCAATAAATAAAATTCAATGCCATATGCCTACCTCTTACAGACACCTTCAGGGTCTCTTGCTGTGCTGGTAATTCTTTTCAACGCAGACAGCAGGAGATTAAGGCATTATTTTAATTGTGTTCATAAACCCTCCCAACGAATTTCCACTAAATGTAAGTACACCTGTGCTGTTAAATATGCCATAAAAGAAAAGAAACTGACTTGGAGCTGTTATCCATTTTTCTCCTCTTTAAATGTCCTTGCATTGGTCTCCCAGTAGGTTTAGCTTTTTTTTGGCAGCTTGATCTCTTGTGAAAACACAGCAAAGGCTGAAGCATCAATTACAAGAAGGTGGTTTTTCTGTTCCAGCTTTGAAGAGGCACAAGTGTGCTGGCTTTTTCCCAAACTGCAAAGGGAAGATGCGTTTTTTTTTTCTCTACTTCTGCAGCTTTATCGTACCCCATGCTTTTAGTCCTTTATACAGTGTCTGCTTTGATCTGGATCTAGAACTGAGGTGCTAATAAAGTTTAAGATGCAGACAACATACAGGAAATCAGAGCACTGCGTAAATCAAAAACACTGAATGGAGATGTTGCCCAGAATGTACAGTCAACCATGCCTATAGCATTCATACTGTAAATATTTGCCTTAAGTGAAAATGGGTAACAGAGCAGAAACAATTTTGAGAAACCAAAACATAACCTAGATAAATTGATCATTATTGGTGTATGGGGAAAAAGGCACTGGAGGGTCCAAATGTGTACTGCATTTGAAACCACTAGAGGAAATTTATAAATACTTTTACGTACAACATGAAAATGCTTCAGAATGCTCTCACCTACCTTTGAAATTGTGGATTTCAAAATCATTTTTACAAACTCTCAGTGATAGACAATATCCTTAATTAATAAGTAATATGTTTATTCCATGCTGAAAAAAAAGAAGAAAGAGAACACAACGTTTCGGCCGTGGAGCCTTCTTCAGGTGTTAATCCTTAATTAATAGGCAGCTATTGAACCATGGTTGTGTTTGTTGATTCCCAATAATTCATGAGACCACTGACTGTAATATAATCTTCCTTTATGTTCTGTTTTTTTTGCAAGAAACACCTTCCAAAATAACTTTTAAACTTCGGTATCCGCTTTTTTATTTACCACAAATTAGAACCTTTTCCTTTTCCTCAGCTTTGGACTACAGTACGCTGTTGATTTCTTCTTTGTTGAGCACCTGAGTGAAATACTTGTTTGACACATCGGTCTTAATCTAAAACAGGGATGTCCAGTCTTGGTCTGGGACTGCAGTGTGTCTGTGCACAACTCAGCTCTTAACAAGCTTAAACCAGCTGGTTACTGACTTAATTGCTTTAAGGAGATCTGCAGACACACTGGCCACACAGAACTGGAACAGAACACACCTGAACCCCTGCAAAGCTTACCAGTTTTATTCTTGAGATACTTTACATAATGCTTTACTGGTTTTTTTCTGGTGTAACACTGACAAAACGTACCATTTTAGCAATAACAATGTCAAGGAAACACATGTGACTGGATTGAGAATTTGTCAGTAGAAGAAAGAACAAATGAGTGGTTGTTCAAACTGGAGTGATGTAATGAGTGTAGTACCACAGGGATCTTTACTAAGACCACTGCGCTTTCTAATTTGTATTATCTAAATTCTCAGATAATAAGCTACTCATGTTTGCAAATGTTACCAAACTAGAAAGATTAGCAAACATTGTAGAACCACCAAATAAAATTAAAAACATACATTTGTTTTTTTTTTAAATAACAAAATTAAAGACAGGACCAACACTTGACAGATACTGTATACAGTAGGATTTTTTTTTTCATCAGAACAGATCCTTTGCAATTGCATTACAGTACCTTGCAAATGTGACCATCATACGTTTGATGGATGGATAACACCTGGGGGTTCTGTCAGTCTTTTGAGACTTCAATGCTTCTGTTCTGTCTGTCCCTAAAGTATATTATTTTCAGGTACAGTACTTCTCTTCCTTGTAGGTGTCTTTCAGTTTTGGATTTTCTCTGTTAATTATGTGTTTTTGTTCTTGTTTATCATGCTTTAGATTGAAAATTACATTAATGTGAGTATTTTCATTTAGTCTTTATGCATCTTTTTGCAGATTGCACATTTCTCTGTCAGGCTTATTCTAAAACTGTAGGCATTTCTTAAACAGTTAATCTTGATAGATCGGTACTTAGGTGTATGGAAAGTATCCTTCACAAATGTGTGGAGAGGAACAAATTATGTGAATAATGAGGAACACCCAGCTAGTGAAGCAGAGATTGTTAAATGGCAAGCTTGGTTTCTTCTTTTCCACAGTAAGCTGTTTTAATAACAACTTGTGTTATGATGGGAATAAAAACACAAATGGAGGTTTTGAGTAAATGGTTGAGGCATATACTGTACAGTATCAAGCACATCCTGAAGCTCCTGAATGAGACTAGGACAGTGCATGTTCAGTATACTGTGTGTTTCAATTTAATTTTCAGAACAAATCTAATTGAATCCTTGTATACGGAGCTACATTTTATCATGTAGCCATTGGCATTGACATGCTGGTGCATTTGTGTGGTAATCATGGAGCACATAGTACATCCTTGTGGGTAGGCTACATTTTAACAGTTTTCTTTTCTGAAGGACAATGCAAATCCTTTAAGGTTTTAGTGTAAAGTAACGCCAAAAGGCTTGAAATCCTAGAACATTGTGTGAAAAACACATTTTCATGTTTGTGAGATTTAGGAGGTGATTAAAACTTCACATCACTCTAACATGTAAATTAAACGAGTATGTTAATTTACTTTAGGCTTCAGGCAGCAGAGAAAACCAATTTCGTAAACACATATTTTCTCAGTGTCCACTTACCTTTGCTGGTTAATGCTTCTCTGGTGCTTCCACTTTCCAGGACCTTGTAGTGTTTAAGAGACTGTGAAATATGAAATATTTTATTCATTTTAAAGCAGTGCTAAGGAGCCTTCCTCAATCAAAGTCTATTACAGTAGTCCCCAAAGCCATTTCCAATGTCATTCTTTTGGATAACTGTGAACATGATACTCTAATTAAAACTCATCTAAACTATCTTTGACAAGGCAACAAGAACGTGGACAGATGGAGAAGATCATATCTCCCCTTTTGGGATGAAATTATCTTAATATAAATTTATGCAATTTAACGGCACGTAACACTGCTATACCAATATTTTTCGGTTGCCATACTTTAACTTTTGTCTAAAAAATACCATTATACAGAGATGCAGTTCTTATGAAATCATTGAAGAAACATGTATTAAAATAATTCCTCTCAGCTTGTTCTCTCACTTTATATCTGGATTGTCTGCTCTGATCCCAACTGTGTTCCATCACAGGTTGTGTAATAAAGACTTTTAATTACTATTAGCATACTCAAATACACTTTGCAGCTAAAATATTTAATTAAATAGAAAATCTATTTGTTATTCATCCTGGAGAAAGAGGACTACTTGCAGAGATTAAAATGTATACTCAGCAGGCTTTATAATACCTATTATGTATTTTTCCTTCTATCCATTGTCTAATAGCCTTGTTCAATTCATGCTCAAAGGGGAGCCAAATACTATTCCAGCAAGCAATGGGCGCAAGGCATGATACAACTTGGATGGGACACCAGTCCATTGCAGGCCACACGCAGACACAAATGCACACACTCACACTAGGGCCAGTTTTCCCTGAAGCCAATTAACCTACCAGTACATCTTTGGATGGTGGGAAGGGAAACCTAGACAAACGTAGGGAGAACATACAATTTCCACTCAGACAGAAGCCCATGTCCAGAATTAAACCATGTGTTTTGTTAGGCAGCAATGCTAACTATTGGCTGCAAAAGCCAGGATTGCTGTATTTCCACAGGTTAACAGATTTCTCTGTGGCAGTGCAGGGTTTAAGCTCCTTGAGGTGTACTATAGTGATTTTGCTTTCAATGTGTACCATGCATATTTCTCTACAAAATTAAGGATTTTCTTATGCCCTTTGCAGGGAGTCAAGGTCTGATATTGAAAGTTTCTTAAAATTTGGTGGAAGTTCATTCTGAGAGTTGGCTTGGTCAATAATAACAATTTTTCCCCTTCACTGGAAACTTGATACCACAGGCCTAACTCATAGTAGAATGTTGTTAACATGTCGCCTTTTGTTGTCCAAGCCAATGCAGACAGAGCAGTGTGATCTGAGGCTCCAAGGATACAATGAATATGAAGGAATTCTTCACATCCATGTGCAAAAATCAAAGGGATGAAACCAGTACTAGAATGATCATTAGTATGGCAAGCAAGCCATGCATGAAGAAGTGTGCCCCATTCAAGCCTAGTTTATTGAAATTGCAAGTTAGTCTTTCATAGTACATGTGGACTTTTCAACTATGTCATCACTAGGAGGATTCACAATGTGGTACTGTATGTATTTCTGCTATGCCTGTGATCTATCAGAATTGATTGATAAGATTAGATTCAATTTTCCTGCCCCTGATCAGTGTGGATTTTGTCAAGGACACCGGTCAACAATGTGTTTTTCAAATTGATATTTTGTGATTCCAGTAGCTCAGTTATTTAAAACAGGATTGAAACTGGCATATTTAAAAAAAAATCAATACTAAGAAGAACACATCGGTATCCATGTGAAGTGACTGGCATTTCAACAATAAGATCAGCTGTAGCAATCGAAGGTCTTGAAGGAGTTTTGTGATATACTGTAGAACATGTGATACTCAAGGTTAGCAAGGTTTGTAGCTTTTACACATGTACAGAATCATTGCAACGTGTCCTTAGACATGTATGGCCAATACTTAAGGCTGTTATCTTAATCAAAGGTTTTCCAAACCCCAACATGCTTCATGGTACTATGACCACTATATACAGTACAGTAGGTAAGTGTGAACATGCCATGCTATTACTTAAGGCACAACCACAACCAGGTATACTGGATCCTCTTCATTTGCTCATTGTTTTCTGCCTAATGGTCCTTTCTGAAGGACAAGGCCAGAATAGTTTCCTCAAATGTGGTGGAAGATTACAGAGAGGTTAATGACAATTGAGTTTCCATTTCATGGCTGCAAGAGTGGAGTGTTCTCCTCACTCTTGTTAAAGATCTCCACAGGAGATACTACTGTATATAAGCAGCAATAGATAAGAGACAATAATGTGGTAAGAAAAGAAAAGGGAGCAACGCCATTACCGACTAGCCAGAGTAAGAAAGAGATAATAGCTTTAGTAAACCATTAGGTACCAGTTTACCACCACATCAGATCCTGAGAGCGGAGTCCCTGCCACCACTGAGCATTTTCCCTCTTGGTTGTCTGTTGGCATACAGTATGCTTCCTGATCTGAAATATTTTTATTTTGTATCTTTTGTTTTTAACAAACTGTCAATTTAGCTGTAGTATATAATGTGAAGTTACTTGATTGTTTGAATCACATACTGTACAGTATGATGTTATTGGGTTTTATTTCTTCTTTCAGTTGGTACATGGCACAGTCAATACTAAAACAACATACAGTAAGGCATAAAATATGTGTATCCGCTGTTACTCTGTCTCTCCCGAGGTAACTGACACTTGCATGAGATCTTGTCTTTGTTTCTTTTTTAAATTAAAAGTGAATTCCCCACACATTTAGAACACATTTTGTCAATGTTGTCTAACACTATCTTAAAGCTTTAAGAATATGTTTTGTGACTGTGAGTGGTATTTATTTTGGGGTATTTAGGTCACTTCACATAACACCCACACCTTACACTGCTTATTGAATTGGCCTCATGTTTGCAAATCGGTCCGACTTCCGCATAGTTGAGCACCACTCTGGAGTTCCACACGGGTTGGCCATCGTACTCACAATCAAGATCACTGTCTCCTTGTACGCAGCAGTCAGAATTCACACTGCCACTGCTGCCTGTCTGCTATCACCTATTCCCATTCTTTTCATCTGGCCGGTCACACTCCCCATCTTCCTGCTTACAGGCGAGCTGACACGAATAACAATCAGGTCTGCTACACGCTTTCACACATGCCAGACAACACAGAGATGTGCCTCTTAAACTTGCCAGCACACATATGCCTCCACTGCTTTACTCAGGCAGCTCTCAGGGATTGCTGTTCGGAACCACCATTCCGGAGTCTAGATCTACCTCCGCAAAGTTTACCAGGGATGATCATTCACTGGCCTTTTCACAGGGAAACTGGCAGCACACAGCTGCCACTAATGTTCTGGAAACCGACATGCACACCTGGGTAGTATACACTCTCCTGCTGCCCTTTCGCAGTGTCTCCATCTTGTAAGGCCACCCAAGACGTGGAATACAAGGGGCAGGAGCTTCTCTTTGAAAAGATGTACCTTTAAGGGCCTGCAGCTGTAAAATAGTTGGTGATTTGCCGAGCGACAGCTGTGGGCAGCCTTACAGCAGGATTAATTATATGAACCATCTACAGTACTTCCCTTTAGAGAGAGCTGGCAGTACAGAGCAAGGAAGCAGAAGCGCATTTCTCCAGAGCCGTGGGTTGCAAGGCTGTGTTGTTGTCGTGTTTGCCGAGCACATGCAGAGGCACAGTAGCAAGTGCAGCCGGTCCGGAGCTGTGGTATTGCTTGTTTGTGTCTGTCTAGTTTGTGTGCTAGCAGACTCTGTATCGTGTGCCAGCAGGCTTGCTACTGTATGTGAAAGCAGACAGTTATTCAGCAGGAGGCTGCGTGCGTAGTTGTGCAACATACATGTACAGTAGGAAGCCAGCAAGGAAAGCAGGCTGCAGTTTTCTTCCTCAGAAAGGGAGTGAGTAAGATCTACAGTAGGAGCTATCCATCTGCAAGACGTTTAAAGCAGTCTGTTCTGGAGACCTGCCAAATGAACAGGGCTGTGCAAGCTACATGGCTGCTGAGCTACTGTACATGTTATTCTCATATTAATGCAAGTGACAGGGGAGTCAGCAGCTGCATGCCAATACAGGGTTAAAGGGCTGCCAGACAGAACCTGAGCTGAGCTAGCAGCCTTCAGTATGTTATAAATGCAAGGAGGAGCGGGAAGCTCCAATTAAACACAACGAGGAGCAAGGTGCTGCGATGAATACACTGACTAACCAGGAGCTCTGAGTTAGACAAACAGCCAGGAGCTGAATGAGGCTCCAAACCAGTAGCAGACTCAGCCAGACGGGTTAGACTGAGAGATGGGTGTTCCACTTCTACTTCACCGAGAGGGACCAGTGTGCGAGACGGATGTTCAGTCCCTGACACTCTGTCCACGAGAAGGGGCCAGGGACGTTTCAAACCTTAGCTTGCATATACTGGCGTATACTGTATACTGTTGAGCCTGGCATACCATGAACGCAGGTCTCAGTGATTTTATGTTCTGTCCTTGAGGATGACTTCAGAGAAGTTCATAGAGCTAGTGTTGAGGCCTTAAAGGTAAATATTTCATGAAACGCAGGGCAGCGTAGCTTGAAGGACTGACAGATTTCTGAACCTTGTTTATTTCCATGCACAAACATTCGACGGCAGATTTTCTTCCAACATTATCGCTACTGTAAAAATAAAAATACACAACCGAGTGATATTCCCTATATGCATTTTAAATCAAATTTAATGTTTTCAATTGCCATTTCTACTGGACCTACTGGACAGTGAAATGGGTGAGCAAGAAGAGTGGGGATATGATGCCAACACTGTAGTTGGCTGCCAAAAAGTTGGTCTTTCAAATACTATGATTCCTCTGTAATGTGTAGAGATATTGTGAATCTTGCAACCTGAAAGTGAAATCAGACTCTGCAAATTGTGCAACAGTGCATGTGGAGACGAGTCATCCTAAAATTTAGAAAGAAGCAGCAGCAATCCCAGAAACACCTGGGGCAGATGGGAAACTGCAAACAGCAATGATTGAACACAGTGGGAATCAGGAAGTGCCGTAAATGGCAAGAGGTAGGCAGAGACAGGACAGAGGACAGCCGGTCTTCGGGTCTAGCAACAGACTGGCCCAGAGCAATGTACTGAACAGCACTGTACACTGGAAAGATAATGCACTGTAATTGTACCTGGCTAGGAGGTATTATAGGGGAGTGAAGGCTGTAGCCATTATCTTTCCTTGAAAATTTTACATTAAACTCTACTGAGAAATTGCTAATGCCATTAATTGGCTAGAAATACATACTTTAAAATGATGTAGAATTAATAATAGCCAGTGAAAACAGAAACTGGTACTCTAGTCAAGAGATATGCAAGACAAAACTTTATCCATCTTGTAATACATTGTAGTAGAGCTGGATAATACATTTCCTTTTTACCAGCAATGCTTTCATCTTCTTCACGATAGGGTCTTCCCACCATTCATACAAAAAGGTAATGCAACAAACCTACTTCACTCCATACATAAAAATATGTCACCTATAAAAATAAGCAAGTAACCCTTCACACAGCTCCACTTAAAATTAAATCTGTTTCCTTGAAATCACCTTTCCATAAACAGGCTTTCACAAATAGAAATGTACTCATTGGGCTTAAAATCGATGATCATCTCTTATCTTATCTGACTAACCAGGAGCTCTGAGCTAGACAAACAGCCAGGAGCTGAATGAGGCTCCAAACCAGTAGCAGACTCAGCCAGACGGGTTAGACTGAGAGATGGGTGTTCCACTTCTACTTCACCGAGAGGGACCAGTGTGCGAGACGGCAGTTCATGCCCTGACACTCTGTCCACGAGAAGGGGCCAGGGATGTTTCAAGTCTTAGTTTGCAAGAGGCATAAACTGGCTTATACTGTTGAGCCTGGCATACCACATCCAGCAACACAAAAACTGCAGGTAGACTTCAGGGAGAAGTTATCTTTATTGGATTTCAGGTTTTCATAATGACAAGTCAAAATCTGAATACACAGTGACAGAGATATTAATATGGTTTTACCTTTTCTTTATATTCTAGTATTTACCGTACAATACAGTATATCATACTTTTTCATTAATGGTACCAGCTTGTCAATTATGATACTTAATCTGAGATCTTAATCTGAGGTTTACTCTCATATGTCTTGTTTTTTTTTATTTCCAGACCCAGTGCGGGGGTAGAACACAAACATATTTTCCATATTAAGTTATGTTAAGGTTTGACATTTAAAACTCTATAGTGCTTTACACTGAATACAGATGGATTTAATTATGCTCCTCATTAACATTTGATTAAGATTTCCAGAACAACATACTTATCATTTTCTCAGTTGTTGTTCTACCAACTATTCGTAAGAAAAACAGACAAATAGCTAGCAGACCTTTCTTTTAATGGCTGGGAATGTTTCTAATCCCAATATCGTTAAATATAGTGTTTTTAAAGAAATACACAAATATGCTTTTCTTAGTGAATAGAACTAACAAGTGTATAAACAACTTTGCAAAAAAAAATCTCTAATCTGCAAATTAATAGCAAATTAAAATGTTTGGAATAAACAAAAATCTTTGAGTGAAAGAAAATGATTCAGTACAACATCTTCAGATAAGTATGGAGGTGCTCAATCGTGATATGGTGGTGTTTTTGCAGTGCAGGGAATTGAGATATCCATGTGATTGAAGAGCAAATGAATGCAGCCATGCATCAAAACAATCTACAAAGTCCATTACTGGCGGATTGGTTAATTCTGTTAATTGGCAGAGGGTCTATCTTTCAACAGCAGCAATGAACCATATCAAGCTCTGGAAGTCTTGAAAAAATTAAAGATAAATGCTTTGAAATTGCTATGGATTGATATGTAAAGGCTTTAGCTAAGTCTGTTAGACTGGGAGAAATATAAAATAAGGAAAGGGTCCCATTTAAGAGACAAGATACATCACACTTCCAAATTTTCACAAACAGAAAAGCTACAACAAGAGCAAAAACAGGTTCCAGGCAATATTAAAGACGGGGTCAAAACGTTTGTTTTTAGTCAAAGCTTGTTATCTTTTGATTAAGCAGACATGATGCAGTATGTTTCTAGAAAGTGTGTATTTTTTCTTTTTGTTTCGTTGATGGGAAAGTTATTTGAGAAATGCACACAAGAAAGGATGAGGTTGTGAAGAGGGTCATAGTGTGTTGGGTTGCACATTGCGCTGGTTTCAGCAGGTTTCACAAGAGTTCAGATCTAGGGATCGTTCAACCAGGGGAGGAGATCCCCTTTCCTGAGGTCAATCACGCACTACCTGCTAATTAGCATTTTTTAAATAACTTTCAAAACCATAGGCTTTAGGCACTGGGCAATACAAGCTCATAACATACCCAACATTAGGGTATCCTGGTGTGGTACAGTATGTAAGGATGGTGAAATGATATCTTGTAATTCTGATGCATTAAATAATTTGTGTGCTGGTTCTTCTTGCATACTTACACACATACTTATTACAGGTAAATACATTACTTGTATTTGTTGCAAATAAAGCTTTCTTTTCTAACAAAAGTGACAAAAAATATACAGTAAAACATAAATCTGCGGTTTTGTTAAGGAACTTCTGTCAATTAATATGTATATACAGTATAACATACATTAATATGTATAATATGTACCTTTATGTACCTATGTACCTATGCATTATTCAAACCTCTAGCAAAATTACTAGCACTAGCAAATTCTCTTTCCACATTTTGTTTTTGAAAAATACGCAAAAAGTGTATCAATTACTTCTTCAAGCTTTTTTTCTGTCAAGTCTACCATCAATGTCTCACAATGCCCCTCAAACGTACAATAATTTAATACAATCAATATATTCTCTCTCCACATGCTGGGGTTATTACAGCACTGCTGCAGGTTTCCTTTATTAATACAGTCTGCAGCTGAGTTTGAATGGGACATTTGTATGATAATGCAAAGTAGCTATTTTTCAAGCATATTGAACTCAAAGAGCTGCAGTGATCCAGGATTGCATTGACTCAGGGCTTACATGTGCTTTACTGCTGACTGAAGCAAACAAAGCAACCAGATATTGACCTACCAATTTGGCATGAATGTGTGATGAAGAGGGTGTGACAAGCAATCTATTTAAGTTATTTTTGGTGTTCGAAATATCCACCTTTTTTTCAAAGCCATTCTAGTGTTTACTGACCACTTTTGGTCAGTGGAAAGGGATTTGATGGACATGCACAGTATACAGTACAATCACATTTTAATTTTCAGTGGTGCACGAGATTGCAGCATACTGTAGCTCAACATACATTGTCATTTCATTAATTGTTTCTCTTTTCCTGAATTTTTACAATGAGGACATTTACTATTTGAATTTAGGGCATAGAAATAAATTAAACCGATGACATGCATTCAAAACCTAAATCCCTAAAATCCTACATCTTTTTGTAGTTATAGATAAAAGCATTCTTTTATGTGTAGACATCAAAAGAAAGTGTTTTACTGGACTAAGAAAACAATAGTTTACTAATTTTAATGTACGTTCTTACACTCTGTTTGTTGTTTCTAGTTGATAGACTAGGGAAACACAATGACATGAAAGCATTTTAATGACCATTGTCAGCTGGATGAAATCCACCAGACTACAAATTACAATTTATACCCTAAAATGAATAATCTTTTTTGAGTGACTCCCAGACCAAGACAGAAAATTATGTGATAGTGCCATTCAATTCCATTCCAGTTTTGCAATCACAATTGTTTATGTGTCTTTTTCTCGTTTCTTTCGCTGTTATACTGCTTGCCATTTACTATTAAGGAAGTTCTGTATTAAAAGTATCCACTTTTTGCTTCTACTAGTTAATAAGTTTATTTATTTAAGTTGGTTTAATTTATAAAGGCAATTATCAACATGTGACATGTCCACTCCTTCTGACTCATAGCTTTTTTCACTTTCCAGTGATTGAAATATATCTGTGTGACAAACTAGACAGTGTAATTTTCTTATTTTTTTCCACAAGCACTTCTAATTGGCTCATGTCATCTTAAAAACATGCTGCACTTCATTGAGGTTTATCAAAAGTGTAAAGTATCACTCATTCACATTCCTGGCATATGTACAATATACACTGCTATGCACTGCTAAAGGATTTTTAATGCATTTTTTATTGTATCTTTAGTGGGATTACCCTGAAATTCTACAGTACACTGTACGTCTTACTCAGCTTTCTCTCCACTGCCTGGAAATAGATAAAAAATAAATAAGCTCCTAAAAAGAAATACATACAATGAACATTGTTCATTTTTGAGCATGTATTTATACGAAATAATTCTAAAACTGAACAAAAACTTATATTTTAATCTTATGTTTAAGAATGAATGGTTTTCACATCAGGCAGATCAAATTAGTTCATTGACTACAGCAAACCATGCAATTCAATGACTGTGTCATGTTTTGTTTTTGTTTTTTCACCTTTACTTCAGGACTTTTTTTCACAAGCAATGTTTTCTGTTTCCATTACAATAATTTACAGATCACTTACTGCCTATTATTTTATATTAAGCTAACTATTGTGCAGGACAGTTGCTCATGCACTGTCCTATATAAATTACTTGATAGTGGGCCAGCGGAAATGAAAAATGAGAAGAGGTTTTTAGAGTTGCCTCATTGCATTCTTCTCACATCTGAGCCTCTGTTCGAAGAGCTGCACAAGATGAAACACAATTACCGGAAGATGACTAAAAAGAAAAACCTTTTGTAATGCCCAGAATTTGAAGTAGCACTGCCAGGATGATGAATAAGACAGAAGATTATTTTGTCCACTGACAAAGGAATTAATTGATAGAATTCTCAGTAGCCTTCTATATAAATTCTGCAGGCTGTGGGTATTGACAGTGTTTGCTGCACAGCAACCCACTTTGGCATGTACTCTCTCAAATTGTTTCTCATAACTATCTTGATATAACCGAGAAGATGACTGCTCTCTCCAACATTTAAACGATGCAATACTACAAAATAGTTTTCCATTCATACAAGGTGTCAAATCTTTAACACCATGCCATACTGTAGCTGTATAGTAGCTCATCTCTGAGAACGGACAATATGCAGGGTCCAACTTAAAAGGTTAGTTTGAGGGGAGCATTATCCTGGCTATTTCAGAACAAATCAGGAGGGCATTCCCACTTGTTAATATAGGCTGGTGATTTTATTTTTTGAGTCAAGAAGCTGACTCCATAAGGAGTTATGGAATCATTAAAAATAACAGTATCCACAAAATCAGTAATTTTGTATGTGAAAAGAAGTAAAACAAATAGTAATGTGTTAAAGCCAGCAGGGCAACAGCACTCGGTAAGACCTATTCCCTCTTTATGGAACTGGAAAAAATGAAATTGTAACACAGAACATTTTTGTTCAGCCTTGAAAGCCAAAGGCAACATTCAGTCAGATAGACATTTGATTCCCTTCAGTTCGCCAATGAAAAGCACATCAGTGCTGCTCCTCTTTAATTACAGGACAGGTGGCTCAAAAGCACTACGGGTATGGGTCAATAAGGTTACAGAGCAAAGTCTTTAGATTCATTGAATCAGTTTGGGTCCTGAGAACCAATTGTAAAGGAATACGTTGATTTGAAAGCTTATTCCTTTACAATTCCTTCACAAATTTATAGTACCGTGACAAATCATAATTTCCACTTCCTCATAAAACGAATTAGCCTGTTAAAATGGTTTTCTATATTTAACATTAGTTGACATCTCTTGTTTCTGTTGCTTTTTAAAAAAAAGTGACACAAAAATGTCAAATTGTACCAGGCTTTAAAGTAACAATTAACATTTAACATTGTAATAGACTGTATGTGTTCATCTCATTCACTTATGCCTCTTTTTCAGGCAGTTCTTATTCTGCACACAAATAGTTGTATTGTATGTAGTACCCATGTACAGTAGTTCGTTGTTCATTAAACTAATTTCAGATATAGAAGGATTTGGGGGCACTTCAGATGCAATACACATGTAAAGTAAGGGTTTTTTCAGATATTTGTACCATACTTACAAATACTGTATATCTTACAGTGTCATTTCTAAATAACGGTTGCAGCAAAAAGCAGAGCAGGATTAATTCATATGAATTATTCGTTCCCTTCATTTTGAAATGCAACCTTTACCAAGCGGCAAGTGGCTTTGGCGCTGCTCAGATCTAGAGAAAGTGTATCAATGCTGTCCAACTGGGCCCTGTTGTGCTATATGATCATACTGATTTCTGTAAGATGAGGGCAAAGCAGTAGCTGATCAATTTTTTTGTCTCATCTTTTTTCTAACAACAACAAGTGGCTTGCCTGACACTTTTCTTCTTGAAAAGTGTGAATTCCTTGCCTTTCACAGTGCTTACTTTTGTCCCTCACCACAGTAGCACATCTGACATAGAGTTTGACAGCAGAGCTGGGTTTCACTTCTTTCCTGCTTACATTGTGTGAGTCTTTTACCTGTGAGTGTCCTGTTATTATCTGTGCACCGAATGTTTTTTCTCTCTCTCCCTTGCTGGCTCACCTTCCAATATTTCTCTAGACCTTTCACAGACTACCTCCTTTCCTGGACTCTACCACTGCCTCAGAGTGAGCCACCAGGACACCAGTAGACATCATGTGGCTAGAACCCAGCATACCCTTAGTGACTAGCGTGCTTAAAGCATCAACAGCACAGATGGCACAGAGAGCGCTCACGACGCTGAGCATCGATGCGCCAACTGCTGCTCCACGAGTTTGATAACATGGGGAGTATGAGCAGCACAGAGAGCACTGACCTATACAGGGTTATAATACATCTGCACTTTCCCCAGACATTCCTCTTCACAGCGCCTCCAATCTCAGTTGGACAGGTGTTCAAAAAATGTTTGGATGTCTGTGACTTTGTCTGTTTACCCTATTTTCCAACTGCATGTTTTCTCAAGTGTGGGGTTTTTGCCTTAAAGAGACACTCTGGAAAGGAGAATGCTGAAGATTTGCAGGGAGCCATCTTCCATGAAAGGTGAAAAAGTTACAAAGGTGACCAAAGGGAACTGAAAGTGTTACAAAGCGAAGGGGGAGGATAAAAACTAAAAAATATGTTTTAATAGCAGAATATGGCAACAACTTCAAGTAGCCAGCAAATATGAACATGAAAGATCATAAAGATGAAACATATTTATAGTACATGTAAGTCTCAAAAGCTCTACAGTACTAACACCTGAAGAATGTTTTTAAGAAAAGACTTTAAAAATGGAAAGAGGTATTGAAAGTACTTTCAAATGTTTTAAAAACACAAATATTCTAGGCAGATTTCGTCATCAAAATGTATTGGTAAATTTAAATAAAGACTCTAACAAACATCATGAAAAACAAATTCAGCACTGCAAATTATTAAATAAGAAATACTCTAGTTATTGGGCTTTGTTAAAGATTCTTATTAATAATTCAAAAATTAAATTGCTGTGAAATATTATATGTACATTTTCCCATTGTTATTGTAATCATATTGAAGGTCAAATGTACTGCATGATGGAATTGCTATTAAACCTTCTTTACTTTAATCTGGAGAAAGTAACATAATTTAAACTCTTTTTCTAAGAAAACACTATAATTCTCAAATTGTGTTATACTGCATATATCATATTGTTCTTCCAGTCATTTCCATAAAGTAGAAATAAAATAACTTTCATCAAGAGCTACAGTACCTTCACAAGCATGGTGCTTTACTGACTATACAAAATAGCTACTGTACATCATTGCTTTTATGTGTCTTTTCACTGAGGTAGCACTGTCTTGTTTTCATATTAGCAGACATCTTACACACACTGTTCGTAATTCTGAAAACAACACAGCACGACTTTTCAGAAAATTCCCAGCATTGACAAGTACTGTATACTGTAAGTGGATTGCAAGACATTATCTTCACTGGCAATTAAATAACATTAGATCAGCTTCAGCACCTTCACAGACCTGCTGTAGAATAATAAATCAAGTTGGCATGATTTAGGTTTTACAGATTAACTTTCCTATGTTATCGATCTTGCTTTTGTAAATTATTAAATATTACGGCCACAAGACTTGCAATTTTGATCATATTAGATCAAAGAAATTATTTGATTCTATCTTATTATGCTAAAGTTTATGGAATGAAAAAATAACACTATCCACTGTATTTTGTTGCATATATCTTTAATCAATCACAGTTTTTTTTAATCTGATATTTATTTTGCAAATGCCAAAGTTACAAAATGCCCATAGCTAAATTCATCTATTATTAATTACAAATATATAAAGTCTAGCCTTACAGCTTTTCTGATTTCATTCATAACTGTCTGAAATTCAGAGTTTCCACATAGTGCTGGGGAAGTGAAGCATATTATATGGGATTATGTGTGACAAGTGTTATGATTGTTAAATTCTTTAGTAATTAGCTTAGGTTTGGATCTGTGAAGCTTATTACAATAACATTTGCTTCCTGCTGAGACACAATAATAAAGATTTTGCATGGGCGAGCTAAGGATGTAGTTACTTTGGTCTTTCCATGTGTTAAGGCCACATGTTTTGACTACAATTTGTGCACTTTTTTGGAAAAGAGAGAAACTAAGATGAATTATTGGAGAAATTTAGGAAGGTCAGATAATACAGGCCTAAAGTATATTTCAGTAACTCAGTTTGGACATCAGGTTTAACACTCCTATTGAAAAGATGGGCTTTGAGATCTTTAATGAACAAGCTGTCAGAATTTCAGTTTAAGCTGATGGTACTGTACCTTCTAAAGCACAATGTCTATTGTCACTATACTGGGGTGATGGACAGGATATTCAGCTTCAGGGGGGATAGTGTTGTGAGGAACACATCCCTGCATTAACAGCAGTTGATAAACGTAAACCCATATATTACATTCATTTTTATACTAAACTAGATCCTAGGGTTAAGAAAACCGTTGTTGCATTAGTTTGAAGAGCTGACCAAAATTAATCAAATTTAATCAAAATTAGACTATGACTGCCACTATAACCTGACCTAGTGCTATTTTGGAAATCATAAAGAACCCATTTCCTACAGGTTTAGAACAGGAACTCAGTGGAAAAGATCAAATGATTTCCAAATGTAATTTTTACCTCTGTATTAAAAAAAATATAGCTGTTCATTTATGGCTAACAGGTGCTTTCACCCTTGGGTTGAAGAGCTCTTGAAATTCAAAGTCAGTGCAAATGAAACACAATATTTTAAAACCTAGCTCTTACAATGTGTCCGCCAGAAAAAAAAAGTTATTAAAACTTTCATCTCCAGTGGAGGGAAACATTTATTTAAATATCTTGTAACCTCAAAGAAATTTTAATCCATGGTAGTTGACAATACCTCTTTTATAATGCTTCTTGAGAAGGTTTATGTGTTATTCCACAAAGAACAGACCTCTGTAGCTGTAGCCAGTAATATTTTCACACCTACAGTACTACAATATAAGATCCACAGGGAGAGTCATTAGTTCTCAGATTGTGATGCAATTAAAGTTGATGAACAGACAGGGCATTAAATTCTACTTAAACTATGTTTAGGAAGTGGAACATATGACAACTAATCCCGGAAAAGTCCTTATGTCTTATATTTTTCTTTGATTGGAGATCCTTTAAAACACACATATATATATATATCAGGAACTGTTTGCATGGCTTTGTTTCATTATAGAGAAAGGAAGTGTAATAGTACTATGTCAATGGCACAAAACATTGACCATGTGACTGTGAATAAAGAAGGCCAAATTATTTTAGAAAATCCCTGGACTGCAACAGACATATATAACCTTTAAAGAAAGATGTTTTGACCATATGTTAAAAATGTGGTTCGAATGTCAAGCCTGAATCAAATATCACCTCCAAGTTTTTTAATTTAGTCTGGAGTTCAAGTACAGTGTCATCCACAGATAGAGTTACAGCATTGACATTACAAAATTGATGGGGGGTGCCAATAAGCATGACTTTAGTCTTGTCATGGTTTATATTAAGGACATTTTGATGTTTTTATGTTGGAGATGCAATTAGATTGAGTAGAGATAGCCACATCAGTGTAAGGTTCGGTATGGATGCAGATTTCAGTCAGATTTATCAGCACAGAAATGATAGTTGAGGCCAGGTGATCTTCAAAAACTGACCAAGTGGAAATGTGTACTGTAAATGCTGAAAAGTAGGGGACCCAGTATTAAGCCCTGAGGAACACCAGACTTGATGGGTCCAATTTCAGAACTAAATCCGCCAAGAGAGACAAATTGACAGTGATCAGTGAGGTAAGACCTGAACCATTTGAGAGCAGTGCCAAAAACCCCAAACACAGTTTCAAGACGAGAAAGTAAGATTTCATGGTCAACAGTGTCGAAAGCAGAACAGATCAAGAAGAATGAGGATAGAAAGAGAACCAGAATCTGATGCTATTAGAAGATTGTCAGCAACTTTGACTAGGGCAGTTTCCCTGCATGAAGTTGTCGGAAACCAGATTGGAGGGGTTCTAAAAACGTTGGTTTCAATGAGGTGGTTATATTTGTGGTTATAGATTGGTCATTATATTATGTTATCTATTATATTACTATATATTATATTATATTGGTTATTATATTATATATTGGTGTTTAAATATTTTGTTATGATATTTTACATTGCACTTCTCAGTGCATATATTGATACACTTAACATGTTTTAAAACCATCTATGTGTTGAGTTCTTATACCAGTGTATAAAATGAAATACTAAAAGATCATTGTCCTAATAGCATAATAATTCCAGATGTTTACAGAGTTATACTAAATCTCTTATTGCCAAGCAATGAAAGGCAACATTTTCTTTACCATTTTCAAAATCCCAGTGAAACATTCTTTTAACGTGTTATATTTTAACAAGAACAGAAGAAAGTTTATCAAGCAGACACAATCTAACTATAATACAAGACCTAAAACATTGCAGAACATAGATATCTTAATTACAGTTTCAGATACTCAGAAAACAATATAAATCAAAGGCTTTATATTATGAAATATCATTCATGCAAAGAGAAATGACTTTTCAATTACTTTGTTATTTTGTGTTACTGTAGGATATATAAATGTTCCTATAAAATTGCCTTCAGACAAAAATAAAATCGACAGTGTAAAATGTTGCATTTTATTTTTTATTAAAAAAAAACCTGGAGCATAATCTCTTAGGATTATTAGTCAGAATCGCAGATCAAATTATGACAATGGTAACAGAACTGCATTCCAAATGCTTGTTCTCCTGAATAAATTAATTCCTCAGGCTTTTTCACTATATTATGAAAGAGGACACAAAGCATAAGAAATACTTGTTATTGACTAAGGAAACTAAAACATTGTTTTGCTTTTTTTTCTTCTTACTTAGGACTTTCCCTGAAGATACACTACCTGGACAAGCATTCTGTGTGTCAAGGGTATGAAAAATGGAAGTGATATCAGTCTCATATTGGCTTGAAGCTAGTACAAAATGAGGAATGATTCAAAAAGAAATATTTCAGAACTGCTGTTTTTCTCCAACTTAATATACTGTAGCATACAACAGTCACTCTCTGACTCTCCTTTATCATAGGGGGAAATTCTCTGTTGGATGCATTAGAATAATCGATTCTTATTTTACTGAGATCATCCCCATTATGCATTTCAAGAGGCTAACATTAAAAAACAATTCAATATGTCAAGAACTGGAACAATGAAAATATATTGTAAATGTTTGTGCATTTCAGTCCAGAGTAGGGTTAGAGTTGCAAGTACAATTAAACATTGTGAAATTGTACTTCGGATGACACTTTAAATGACAAAATAAAGAAAGTTTACACAGCAGGACAAGCTTTCTTACAACTATTGAGCTGAGGCAGTTTTGGGATACAATTAATAAACATTGTAATATACAATAAAAGAACATTCCTAAAGAAATTCAAGATGGGCAAATTATTGCTCGGCTTATAGTTCACTTGGGGCCCAGAATCCATCACTTAGCATAAAAAATGACTAGGTCTTATGGGAATGTTAACCCTAACCCTAGCTGGGGTTACAAATGATCAATTCTGCAATCAGTATCAGGTATCAGGAGCCCTTGAATCTTCAGATTCGAAAATGTTCTTCAAACCAATAAATATGAGTCTAACATAGTCAGAGCCTTTGAAATAAACTGATCTTCTTCAAGAATGTACTGTATCTTGTTTAAGCAAAAGACCTTTCAGCTAAAACCACTCTGAGAAAGGTGTTTAAACATTGGTGCATTGCAGACCAGTCTAGGGTTTGGGTTACAAGGACCATTAAATGTTGAAGGCAGTTTCACTTCTAGTTGCTTTTATAATGACACAATTATGAAAGTTTACACAATAGAATATGTTTCCTGGCAATATTTGATCTGACCCAGTTTTGGAATACCTCTACTGAACGGATCAATATGCAATCAAAGCAGCCAGAAGTCTCCAAAAACAAATTCAAGATAGGAGCAAGTAATCACTCATCTTAAAGTTCACTTGATTATGTGGTGTGGGAATGTGAACCCTAACCCTAGCTGGGGGTACAAATGAGCAATTCTGCAATCATTCTCTGATGCTGTCAAATGGTCAGATTTGAAAATATTTCTCAAACCAATCAATATGTGTTTAAAATAATCAAACCCATTGAAATTACCCATTGGGAATTGATTTTATTCAATAATGTATGTTCTTTAAGTACATTTTCCATGAGCTAAAAACTCTGTTAGAACTGTATTTAAAAGAAGGTGCATTTCAGGCCACTGTAGGGTTAGGGTTACAAGAACCATTAAATGTTGACTGCATTTATACTTCTAGTTGCAATTCTAATGACAAAATTACAAAAGTTTACGTGATAGAACAGGTTTTCTGGCAACTTTTGATGCGACCCAGTTTTGGAATACCTCAACTCAACTGTGCAGTATTCAACAAAGGCAACCAAATCTCTTCAAAAAGACTTTCAAAATATAACAAAATTATCACTTGTGCTAAAGTTCACATGGGCCCCAAAATCCAGAACCAAGTGTAAAAAATGACTAGGTGGTGTGGGAATGCTAACCCTAACCCTAGCTGGGGTTTCAAATGACAAATTCTGCAATCCCTCTCTGAAGTCCACAAATTGTTAGATACTGTATCAAAATGTTCCCCAAATAAAAACATATGAGTGTAAAATTGTCAAAGGAATTGAGAGCATTTTTTGTTGATTTATCTTCTTAATTTTTGTTATCTTCTTTAGGTTAATTTTCAATCAGCTCGCAAACACTGTAAAAATGGGTTTACTGTAAAGAGGTATACGGCAAAGCCTGTTCCCAAGCATATCCAATGATTGTCTTGTCTAACAATTCAGTTGCAAATACACTGTGCTTTCTGCTGTTCACACTATTTGTAAGCTTTATGTGAAGGAAGACAATGGAGATTTGTTTTTATTCAATGGTCTCAACTTTGAAATATTTGTCATTGATTTTTCCAACAGTATTTTTCCAGTAGATGTACAGTAGGTAACTACAGTAAATCCACATTTTTTCTTTAAATTATTTTTTGTTATGAATACAGTATAAACTATCTACCTTCAATTACAAGAAAACTGTTTTACATTTTAAGTCTATGCATTAATACATATCACAGTGCTCCTGTACTGTATGTTAAAACAGCTGGCACATACTGTACAGCTACTTCACATATGAACTGTATTATACTTTACTATATCAACTGCAATAACTCTCTTGGTTATGAATGGTGTAATATTGTAAGAAGAGGTCCTTTGTGTGTAGACCCAATAACCCAGTTATACAATTTGAACCCTGGTATCCTTTAAAAAACTGGATCAGGATTGGCACCAATTCTTGGATCAATAACAAATAATTATAGATTTTAACGTCTGTGTGATCCTACAACCAAGATACTGATTTCTGGCTCATTAAAGGTCCCACATCACTTTTTGAAAGAGTCGTAATGTTAATCTACATGTCTGGCAAATTCCAATTTAGGATAAGCCTTCCTACAGTTCTCTCCTAATTCAGTGCACACATTTCTCCCTTCTGCACCTTATCTGCTGTGTAGTGGGGCTGCTGGCACACAATGTCTACCACACATAAAAAATGAAAAAACCTTTGATTAAAATAATTAAAGATAAAAATTACTTAGGCAATTTGAGGTCCGACCTTAAACTGTTTAAATGACGCTGGAGTGAAATTCAGCATCTTACCTATTTTATTTGGCTTATCTAGAATCTTTGGAGCCCAAAATAACTCTTCGATGACTTGGCTGGCCAAGTGTTTCCCATTCTATTAAATTCTCTACAACATAAATCTGCTCTCCAGATGTCTTTTCATTTCTGTTTGAATAACAAATCTTGAACAATAGGTACAAATGTAGTGAAGGTGCTATACAGTTTCATTTTACTAAAAATAACTTCAATCTAAAATGATTTAGTGAAGATTTTCTCCCCCTATATTTCCATATAGCTCTCAAGTTTTCTCATTTCCTGTGATTTCGGAGGAAATAAATGTTTGGCATTTCCTCACATTAAACCTATTGACCTTAAGAATGGCAAAGATATTTCCTGATATCTTGTCTTAGAATATACCAGGGTAATTTAAATTACAATTAAAACTATCAAAGGAGGGAAGATAAACAGATGCCTAGAATATCAGTAAAATCCTGGGGATTGAGGTTAATCATGAGTGACAGTCCGAGCAGACGAAACACTAGCTAAAGATTCCTTGCAGTTTACTTTGTTATTCATGTTTTAATAGGCACATCTGGACAGCTTTTGAAGTTTAAATTTGTATCCCACACATGCAGGTATAATTGCACTTTCAGTTTAGAAGCTACCAGCTTTCAATCACAGCATAAACCACTTAGGGATGACTTCAATAGCATTGTAGTAGATTCAATTTAATTTTTACTTATAAACACTTACATCCTCCTTTTTAAAAAGCAAGAAATAAGGATAAAGGAAATACTTATTTATGACTGTGTTATTAGTGGGTACAAACATACAGTAAATAGTCAAATTATTTATTTTATTTTAAAGCTCTTATGTATTCCTAGGCTGATTAAAATATTAAAAGACCATGACATTCTTCTTCATGATTGACAGCCCACAGTAACCTAGCAAATGTCTAATGCATGTCTGTTTTCATGAAATAAACTGGCAAACCATGTCATAACTGAAGTGAACTTACTATCCCCTAAAAGCATAACCTTGCATTCTCTGAGAAAAATATCTTGTTTCATCCAAAAATCACAGGAATTTCAAGTAATAAGTATTGTAGTTCCTCCTAACAAACGTCTTACTACCAAGGAGAAAACTACTTTCTGTAAGGTGTTTGTAAAATGTATCTTCCTCAGGTATTTTACAAATAGTACATCAGACCTATCATGGATAGAGGGCAGAAGAGCAGAAGAGAAAGCTAGTAAAAGGGTTCTAGCTTTCTTTATTTTATATTATACTAAAGTATACTATTCATAATTAATAATTATACTTTTAATTTTATCTTCTCTGGAATCTTTCCAAAGACGAGGAGACGAGCAAGCACGAGCAGTCCAAATCTGGACTGCAGTGAGAGTAGGAATGCCCTAGTCTAACAGGCTAAAATAACCATCTTTTGAAAAATGTATAGAAAAACCTCCGAGTCATTGACATTTAGCCATACACTAAGGACTTCTTCGGATGAAATAGTGAAACAGGAACCAGAAGACAGCAGTGGAAATAAATTAAATGCATTTAAAACAGAACAGGTGACATTTCTTTGCACAGAGGGTTGTGGGAAACTGTAACAATCTACCTAGATATGTCGTTGAAGCCAACACCACTGGTTCAGAAATGGCTGGATAAGATCCTGGGGCTACGTGCCTACTAAAAAACAAATGAGCTAGATGGGACAAATGCCCCCCTCTCATTTGCAAACCTTCTCTCTCAGGATCATTAGATCAGCATTACAGTAATTACAAGCCCTGCATTTGTTCTGTCAATCAGCACCAGTTGCCACTGGTTACTGTCTGTAGAACCTTAGTGAAAACTATATAGTAATAATGAACATGCAAAACCATAATTCCCTTTAAAAAAGCTCGATTTGAAATGAAAAGCTGAAGTATTTTAAAGAATAATCTTACAACAAGCTTCTGAATCAAGAAGACAAAGACAAGTACCCACTGTACCATGTCTGGAATTGTTCGATAGGCATACATTACATTGTTCACCTCCACCCTCAAGTGAGAAATAGTATTACGGAGAAGTATCATGTCCATTTCTCTGCTGAAGATGTATCCTGAATGCAAAGGTCAGTGTATTTTTCACTGCATAATCAGTCAGTAATTTACATGTAATTTAGTTTCTATGACCACTATGAAATCATAGTATATAAATAGATGAAATCATAATTCTGTCTTGTGTAGTCTGTATTTTACAGAATATAAAATAAGAAGATCCAGCAAATTAACTAGTGCTCTACACTGCAAACTCCAAACCTGTTAGTATTGCTTGCGGTTGTGGTTGTGTTCAGCAAAAACGTTGTTGCTAATGATTACACAATTACACTCTTAATGTTTAGCTGCGCACTTTCTTCAATTTACTAGTCAATTAATGGAGTTGACAGTTACAATATAAAATTAGAAAAGAGGTGTCAGAAAACATAATTAAAGATTACAGTGATTACATTATTTTCTGATAACAGCTATAAACAGCTTCTATGATGACAGGGATTTTCCCTCTGAGAGGATCAATACCTTGTGGAATTTTTGCAAAGAAGAGAATCTGATTAGCCCAACTCTTAATAAAATATTTGTTCTTCACAGATTAGGCAAGCTAATTTATCCCGTACCCCATTTCAGAAGGACAGAAAATCACCTTGTGATTTAGTGTATATTTTTAAAAGAAAGTTTTCATGCTCCAAACTGACAAAAGAAACTGAATCCCTCCCCAAAGACCTGGAGGTCCTCGTGCTACAGAAAACAGTCCAACTGAAACACAGTAACCCCAATGCGGATCTAGAGACTACAGCTGTAGAAGTCCGCTGGTGAGCAGGATGAGGAAGACGTGGTGGCGTGAGGGACTGATTTTTGCAAAGATGGGAGACAGATATAACTGGGAGAGCCGATGAGGAACAAAACGAGAAAAAAGGTTGGAGGCAAAGCGAACAGACCGGCATGGTAAATCTGTGCAGACTCGCAGGGCACAGAGGCCCTTACTGACACAAGTGAAGGCTAAGATTGTCAAGCAGGAGAATCTTTGATATCTGTAACAAGGCCATGCCAATGAGGTTGACTATAATCTGGAGTGGCAGACGAGCAGAAAATAAAGGATAAAGAACAGCTGGCGACAGCTGGTGACAAACAGAGCTCATTGTAATGGACAGAGTACTAGAAGGCCCAGAGCCACAAAACACCTCTTTCTCTGGGCAGTAGCGAGTTCTGCTGCTCCACAAGATAATATACTCTGCCATGGCAGAATATTTTCACCATCTAAGTTTCAAAGGGAAGGTGTTACTTCTGTAACCTTGTCAGCCCTATTGCACCAGGAGCATAATTGGAGACACGAAAACCAAAGCTAACATAGCAGGTTCAGAATAATTGAAAATGGGCATGTCAACTGCTTGCTGATCTGAGATAGCAGGTGAGAAACCTGTATTTATAGTACAATACTGTCCCCATGTTTCTACATCCAGTGCCTTAGAAAAGATATTCAGCAACAAAGTACTCAATACTGATGTACCTGTACAATCTTTAGGTTTTTAAGGTTAATTTATTTAATTAATACTGTACTTGAGTGTTCAAGCTAAAAACTTTCATGGGACAATTAAAAGTCATAAAAGAATATCGATGGCTTAAATATCCCCCCTTCTTTGCTAGGGTTAATCAAAATGGGGTCGAGAGCACAAAAATAGTCTGGGAAGTCACACAATAAGTTGAATGGCCTCTGAACGCAATAATAATGGTTCACATGAGTTCAGTACAAATACTGAATACATGTCTCTATGAATTCCTTCAATCAGATATTGAATTTCAAGCATATATTGTATTAAGAAGTCCAAAGTGATTTAAAAGCAACTCAAGGATAAAGTTGTAGAAAGGAGTATCAGTTGTATATCAGAAGTATACAAAATTCAGATACTGTACATCACTAATGTACAAGGTGCCATTTTTAAAAAAAAGTATATTTCTAATTAATTTCAATGCCAAATATTGTATACTGTATGATCGCAACAACAGGATAAAGATTTCCTTGAAAGATTCACAACACATAATGTTTTGTTATTCTATTTTTTGCGTGTCACCTGAAATGTGCTGTTATTAATATTGAGATTGAGCCTTTCTCTGGTAACACAGGGTATAGATGGTGTGAAATATTAATAAGTTGTGAAAAAGCCCACGAGTATGGATTTCCAATAATGACCTCCAAAGAGAGAAAGAGAAAAACAAAAACAAGACACAAAGAGTAAAGCTTAGTATAGCTGATTATTTATTGACATGTTCTCAACATTGTAAAACACCTTAAATCAATTTGAGCTTCAACTTGGCCGACTAAGCTATTCCCAAAAGTTTAATATAGTAAAGCATAAACTATACTGTAAAAACATGTTAAACAAAAAGTGCTATAGAGCTCCTGTACATTGAAAAGTATGAAATTGCTACAGTATGCTGTGAAGTTTCCACAGTAAAATGCCATTTGGAATAAAGTGTACAATTTGTAGGTATGTAATATCCAATTGTTTTAATACTATTTCTTTTGAATCCATGAGTTGTGGCACAAGCACTGACATGGAACACATAGACAGTAGTGACAGGTACTGTATGCATTTCTATTAGTTTATAAGGTATCCAAATGAACTTCAAGACTGTGGATACGCAGAGAAAACAATACAGGAAAGTTTCGAAAGATACTTACAGAGTGTAGGTTAAATGCACAGCATCACCATAACTAAAAAAAAGTTCAAATGAGATCTCCATTACATGAAATGTCTAGGGTGGCACATTCTAGACCTGGGGTGTTGGGGTGCAGTTTGTATGTTCTTTCTGCATTTACATGGTTTCCCCCAGGTGCTCTGGTTTCCTCCCACAGTCCAGACATGCTTGTAGATGAACTGATGTCTGGGGAAATTGGCGCAGGGGTGAGTGTGTGTGTACAGTATGTGTTCGCCTGCCCTGCCATGGCCTGGTGGCTCGACCAGGGTCTTGGACCCGCTGTTTGCCAAGATGGGTTCTGGGTCCCCCATGACCCTCAATTAAATGAAGTGCTTAAAAAATGGATGGATGGATGAAACTTCTACATACTGTAGCAGCAATGAAATATCTGTTTCATTAGCTGTGTTGTGCTGTATCTTTAATTTCAACTCTCCTCTTTATTCTACTACTTGAAATTTGTTTTATAAACTTTGGTTTAGAACATTAAAATAGTTCTTTACATCACTCCAGTTAATTCTATGAATGCATCACGCATATGATGCTCCTTAATTGATAACAGCTAAATCCGGTGTCAAATGACAAATACATGCAATATTAAAGTTACAACAATCAGTTTTATTTGTCAATCAACTTGATAAACGTAACAGACAATATAAGAGAGTTCATAATGCCATGACAGTAAATGGCTTCACACTGCAGACTATTTCTTTCCTGATAAGGCTGTGGTGTTGTCACAAAGGTTGAGCTGAAATGAAGCCAAGCTTGGAGTGATTAAAAGGCATTGAATCTGGAGGCTGCTTCGAGTGCAAATGACATTCAGTCTAGCAGTTGCAAACAAAAACCATAGCCAGACATGGCAGTAAAAAACATGCAGTTCTCAGATTAGACAGAATACTATAACAGAAACAGAATCCAACATATGAAACCTCTAATTGATTGTGGAAAGGGTGTGCTTTTCTGTTTAGCAACTGAAGAACACTGAAGAAGTGGAAAACGAGCTATGGAACATCCATTCAATCTTATTCACTTTTCATTTGCAGCAAAATTAAGGAAACAAGTTTCTATGCATCTGCGCTTCAAATACTATTACAACTTTATGTTCAATGTTTTTATGTACAGAATGCAGAGCATATAGAAGGAACATTTTGAATTCCAGTGCACCAATCCGCCATTTTAATGGTATACAGTACCTCAGATGTAGAATGAATAATAAGCAATTAATCTTGGTATCCTACTTAAGACTAATTTAATGTGGATACCTTTTTCTGTTTAATTCTGTATAACAATAATTATGACTGAGAAATTATTAGGGACAAAGCTACATTAACTGACTTTAAAAAGTAGTCCAAAACTGAAAAGCCTCCAGAAATGAGATTCAGTAACGTATGAGTCTCCAGATCCAGGTTGGGAAATATCAGATTTACATAGAGTTGAATAATTCTGCAAAATGATGGAGACAAAAATAATAGACAAAGGAAGATTCAATTAAAATTTCATTCTTAATAGGTTTTTAATTGAATTTTTGATCAATGCAATGATCTCAATGTAAAGGCTAAGAAACAAGTCAGATACAGGAGACGCTATTCTGTCGCCACACAGTATCAAACACTTATTGTATCTTGAGCTGTATTTTGGGGGATTCAGAGTACCACAAACCTACCATACCTGCCAGGAGTCATCTTTAAATAGTAAGCTGCAGAGAGATTTTGTTCAGAAAGATGCAATGTCACTGTACATGAATAACATTATGCAATCCTTGAATATATAACCTAGAAATGTCAATTGTACATTGTATATGTGTAACACATAATGGTTATTTAAAGACAACTGTTGCCCTTTATATAAAGTCAGCTGCAGGTTGGTATTTTACCATGAATCCATATGCAAATGTTAACATTTCCAATGACTAGGAGTGGTGCTACAGCCATCCTTAATCCTTTGTTAGGTTTCCGAATGCTAACTTTAAACAGCAATTGGAATGGTGCAGCAAGTAGGAACTACTGTACGTCCTCTTATTATCCTGGAAATTTTAAAACTGCATACTACACATTTTTTAAAAAAAGCTTTCAGAAAATAAATCTGTACAACATATTTAAAACTCTACAGGATTGCATCCTTCTGAACCCAGTTAATCTTTTTTATCTCACACAATGGTTTTACTGTTCATTTATATGCAGCCTAAGATGCTGCTTTATAAAGTCTGACATGGTTTCAGATCCAAAGTGTGTAGTTCAATTATATAGATACTGTAGGAAGATACTTTATTATTTAATTAATCGCAGCACAGTCTGGAACGTAGAAAATTCCCTGAATAAAGATTGTTAAAAAAGTTAAAGTTAAAAAATGTGTCCGTGAAAAAAATCAATATAACAGCTAAATTTCAGCAGGATATCTCTTTTCATTCCAGTTCCACAACTTGGCTAGCACAAAACTGATTTGTTTTTAGGAATCGTGTACTTTTACCACATTATACAATGTTTTTGGTTTATAAGCATAAATTGGTCTCAAAATTTAAAAATATATATTCAGTTGTTTCACATCAAGAAAAAATAACTTATTTTGCATATTATTAACAGAAAGTAAGGAAATTCTAACAAGCATAGAGGGTGCACAGTATGTACATCAGCATGCTTTTCCTAACTCCCAGACTCCTTGCAGGCTCATCTGAGTTTAGGCTTTTTTAAAACTTAAACATACGTTCACTCAAACGTGAGAAAGAGTTTCTCTCCTTTCCAGGCCATATACTGTAGGTATGTTAACAGGAGATATGTAAGACATATTACAGCAAAACTCAATTTAAAGTTTAAAACAATCCCACGCTCAGGTTTCCCAATGTGTTTCCTACTGTATCTGTATGCTGTTCCTGCTGCCTAGCACCTCATGGGTTTAGAGTTGGTTTCCAGATTGAAGGTGCTGTCCTACGTATGTGGAAATCACATATTTTCCCTGTAAGCATTCACTCCGGTGACAGGTCGGCTAAGTTTATTCTTCTTGTCTTTGTGTTTACCATGTGGCGGACAGGTGTCCTGTGTACTGTAGGATGCAGTCCCACCTACTGTCCCACCTACTGCTCTCCCAGAGAGGGCTCCTGTGTTCTCTGTCCTTCACCAGGATCCAGCATATTGTCTGGTAACAAACATCATCACCCTCATTCCCTGGTTTCTTTTGTCATTGACACAGAAGTGATGAATGGCCCTGTTTCTTTTCTGGTTTTTGTTATATAGAAAAATAGTTTTTTAACAAAAATAGTTCAACGGAAGTGATATTATCGTCAGTTTGCCCACATTCCGTAATATTTTTTATCTTGCAAAATCATTTCTGAGCTGGACATCCTGTTATATCCAGCCTTTCAAAAGTGACAGTACATTCATAAAAGTTGTAAGGAAAGAAAAAAAAAAGAAGTACAAAATCACTTTTGTCTCATATTGCTCTTACAGTGACAGGTATTGATTTTTTTTGTTCTGTGACCCAAGAATGTTTGAAACAGTGCATTAAATGGAATGGTGCTCCTGGGTGGTTCAGTCTGTTTGGCAATACCCTGAAAAGCCAAAACTGACTATTTTATAGATAGTGACTGGCCATTCCTTTGACTTTTAGCACCTTGGTCATCAATCCTGATAAACACTCACAATTTTACATTAATATACTATATATTTTTAAAAGGTCTAACACTTACAAGATAGAATTCAAAGATTTTTTCACTCATGGAAAATTTGCTTTCTTTTCTGACTCCAAATAGTCTGTATAATTTCTTTAATTTTTTTTTATTGAAAAACAGTTTCATTCCCATTTCTGTTGACTCCTGTTAGTTTGTCTCTGCTTCAAAAAACTTAGAGAAAATCTTAATGATCTTTTTTTTTAAGTTCAAAGCTTTGAAAACCACCCTTAAAGTGACTGTTGCTTGAAAACATATGCCACAACAAAATTGAGCCCCATGTGAAAATCAGATTTTGAAATTGTTTTATCTCATAAAAGCTTGTTAATTGAACAAGACATAATTGGACCAGTGTGTCCTTCAGCATACCGCAGATTGTATTTTGAAGACATTTGAATCTGAAGTACTTAGAGTAGTCTCTCTGTGATGGTGCAACCTGGTTTAACCGAAGACTATCCCTTAAACATAAACGCCCAATCCAATCTTCTTGCTTGTGACAGGCCAGAGGGCACAGCCGACAAAATCATTTTAATGACGAAAGCTTTTATTTCAGTAAATCAGTCACTGGGACCACAGGTATGGAATTAAGCATTGCCCCAAATTTGTTTGGATCCGGATAAGGCCCTGGGGAGTTGTCCCCAAGTAACTTGTTCTGAAATGAGTTTTGATGCCTTTTCTGTGATATGTTGTGACACAGCTAACAAGCTGCAAAGAACAAAGCTGTCCAACCTCATCGTCTTCCTTTCCTCCTCATCTATCCCTCATTTCACAGTAGTAAGGGTGAGATTATGCAATTTCAGATCCAATGCTATGGATTTATGACCTGGACTGCTTTGGGAAATATGCAGGCCACCTCAGACAAGGACTTAACTCCTGTATCCTGCTATTGACCGTAGTGCTTCAGCATTCAAAACACACTGTTCTTTTAGTTATACCCAATAGTAAAAATATATATTTTTAGATTTATCAATCTTTCCCATTAATTCAGTGGCAACACTTTCTGACTGAACATGATATTGCACAGAACACTACTTACTGTAAATCTGATTTTAGTGAATCCAGTAAATAAGGTGGTACCGTAATTTGGGTTTAATCCCTGTTTAAGAACATGCTTACTTAAGAATACGTTTGAGGTATGGGATTTGTTATCAGCATGTTTTTGAATGCATCTGTTAAGCACAGAGGTTTGGGGCAGTTTAAATTTATTTGCTGGTTTAGACAGTAAAGTTTTGGGTTTTGTTTTGGCCTGTGGCCTGTCAGTTGATCCCCAGATTGGCTGCTGGTGGTTGCAAGGATGACCTGATTATAGGGAACACCTTCAGACTGAAGGGATTGTAAACTGGGTTCTGTGACTATTGAGGAAGGAGGAGAGTGAGGAGAGGGGGCTGACATTGACAGGACAAGACAGGGTGAGGAAAGGTAAGGGCAGACAGTAGGACAGGACAGACCTGGGACAAGGAATAGGACATTTGGGTGCAGACAAGGCAAACAGATATACACAGAAACCCAGGGAAGGTATTACAGTTGGCAGAAGAAAAAGAATATAATAGTTTCTTTGTATTAGCAGAGTGACTTTATCTTATTTTCTGCTATATTATAAAAGATGTGCTGTGAAGAACAATGGATGCCTGAGGGTATAAAGCAAATGGTATTTTGAAAAGAATACAACTTTAATATTATTTTCCTCCGTTTTCCTGTTCCTAAGAACACAGGGAGGTTGAGCTGGAGGTTGAAGACTATTACAGCTGAACTAAGGGACTGGACTGTGAAACGTCTGTGGGCTGGACTGGTTCTCCACCTTGCTACTGCACACTCTCCGTGCCTCTCCAGCCTTTTTGCACTTCTCTGAGTTTCATTGCTGGGAAGGATTTTTTTTTTCAAATGCTTGCAATGTAATATAAAGCGATAGTTATCTCTGTCATTTGATCATAATTTGTATTAGCAAAAATATTGAGGTGACAAATGGAATGCACTGCTTGAATAAATTGATAAATTGGATCCTTAATGGATTCTGCTAAGTAGACGCCCCAGTTGAGATTTGAAGGGTGGGTTTTACCTCAGACCGTATTCACAATAACAGACTCTATTAAAGAGTCTTTAAGAACTGTACAACGAGAAAAAAAGAATGGTCATACATTATTACTGTCCAGTATTAATGTTATTGAATAATTCATTCATTCATTCATTGAATTGGCTGAGTGGGAAGGTGACTGAAAAGACCAATATCGGTTGATCAATAGCTTCAATACTTGAGGTGCCTGCTAAGATGAGAACTCTGATGTAGAGTACATGCTTTTATAACAGACCTCAGTGCACTGAGTGAGTTACAGAAGCGGTGTCTTCCCTAGAGAAACTCTGGAATGGGGACCCTGTCTTTTGGTATGACCAAGTTATTGGCTGTCCAGGGGATACTGGCACTGGGAGCACTGGGAGCTGGTGTGTGATGGAAATCGAACCCTGGCTGCGGTACGGAGAGGTACACTTGCCACACATCCATCCTCCAACTTGATATGTAAAATCCTCTGCAAACATTGTTGGTTGTACAACTCCAGTCCTTTCAAGGGTCTCCTGTGTGTTTACCATACAGTATGTCAGTTCCACCCAGCAAAAGTGATTCTAGTATACTATCAGTATGGTATGAATCCAACCCCTAATACAGAAAAATGTGTATACTTCACCTTAATATTCTTAATTTGAAACAGATATTCTGGGGTATTTCCAGAAACATCTGAATAAGATCCTCAGATCACTTAAAAAATAAATAGCACTTTAAACAAAATTCCCAAATCACACAAGTACTATACACTATGACATACTCTATACAATTTATACTTCATTACTTACGCATAATTAATTTGTCTTCTTATTCAGACAAATCTTATGTGCCATAACCTGTAGCATAAGACTCTTGACTACAGTCAATCCACTAGCCTCTCAGTATGGCAATGACAATGGATATTATTTATTATTACTTAAAGAATTTCAGAAGGCTCTTCTGCTAAATCCTGATCTTTTACAAGTAGAGAATCCATCACAGATCTGTCAGCCTTATTCTGTTTTTTAAAAGGCATCTAGATTTAAATCTCTAGCCTCGCAAATAAAGTTTGTCTGAAAACGTAGATGTCATTAATCTCTCTAACTTTCAGGCATGTGGAATGCAGCCCAGAGTTTCAATGATATATTGCTTGACTATGCAAGGCTAAAAGAGAATGGATAGTCCATTTTGTGCCTTAATAGTCTTGAGGGGCATCACGTACCTGATACTATAAATAACAGCTGGTAGGTATTGCTTGCTGTCACCCAGACTTTTATTTCTTCAATCACATTTTACCTAGTTTATAAGCTTCTATAGACAGAGTAAGCAGAGTTAGTTATAGCAGTCAGCTGAGCTGATAATTGAACCCCATATGATTGAATTAATTGTGGTTTTGGGTGCAATGTAATTTTACTCTCCATAAGTCACATTACATTAATTCTGAAAATTAAATGATCTGAATACTTTCTATAGGGAAAAACAAAACATATTGCGTCATTAATTTTTTTGTTACGAAGAATTTGGAAGAGTAAGCTGTAAATAATGAGTCTTTTCTCATCTTTATAACATTGCTTGTATCCATTCTCACTCTAATGCAGAAAATCTAACATCCTTCTGTCTTTTCCAGACTTGATTACTGTAATGCAGTGCTCCTGTTCAATCCAAGCATGTTCTTAACATGATTCACGATGTCCAGAAATAACACCTTAAACAGCCTGCATCTTAACTTCAACTAATATACATGAACAAGGCAAGGCAAGAACAAATCCTTGCAAGTAGATGTTTAGAAAAAAACTGAGTACTGTTGCTTACTTGAATTGGTTTGAATGGCTCAAATACAAAATTGCTAAATACTTGGATATTGTCTAAAAATTGCATTTGCTATATGTAAAATGTTAAGGATTTACCACATGCTTCTGAAGCACAAGTGCTATTGAATACCTCTCCCCCCATTAAGAGGCAGGGATCACTTTAAACACATTTTTTTTAATTCATACTGTATGCACAGTAGCTGGATAATAGATACAAAAGAAAAAAATCTTATTAGTCATTACTTTTAAATGCATTGCAATTGGGTTAAATTCCTGGGCTTGTATGTTGTATGTAGTTTGTATGTTCTCCCCATTTTCACCTGAGTGTCCTCTGGTATCTCCAGTTTCCCCCCACAATTCAAAACCATAGAGATAGGATAATAGGTTTTTGGATAAATTGGCCCTGGTGTGAGTGTGTGTGCGTTTGTGTGCCCTGCGATGGACTGGCATCCTGTCTAGGCATCCTGTCTAGGATGAATCCCATGTTTTGCCGGCTGCTTGCTGAGACAGGTTATAGCCCCCTACAACACTGAATTAGACGAAGTGGTTAGAAAATGGATGGATGGAATTAATTATTTTTACTGACATATGGATTGGCTCTACAGCTGCAACTCCTGTATCACTGGGAAGAAAATGAGAGACTTAGATCACTCCTCTAGAACAACCACCCGGAGAGCATTTGTCATGCATTGTCGGTCACAAGTCTCAACCTACAGTATACTTTGATTGATTCAATTTAAAATTACACTTCACAATTAATATCGAAAATAAAAGAAAACTTTGACCCTTCTTTTTCTAAATATAATTTGACTTTGCAAGAATATTTACTTTCTATTTGTAATCTATTAACCATCATTATGGTCTTTATGAAACAGTGCTCATGAATTACCAATAATGCAACTGAGTTCCAGTCAATTAGCATTTTTGTACAGGTTGTCAAGACATGTCAACATGGTGTGGGCTCGCTTTGTAAAAGAAGCAATTGTGTGAGCTTTCTTTAATTTCTTTTTGTAAGTTACACAACCATAATTTTGCATGACTGCATGAGTTTAAAGCGGTTGTTGCTTCAAGATAGCTAAATTCCCACTATTCAAAAGTCATTGTGCAATAGGAGTTATTTCAGGTTGTGCAAATACTTTCAGGACCGAGTTTTTCCTGTCTTAAAAGGATTGATGCAAAAATATGATAGGACTTTGAAACAACGGAATATAATAAAATTTAAAACTTGACAAGACATTAAACGATTTTGTTTTATGCAGATAACAATATATCGCATACTTTTCTTTCTTACACAAACTCTACGCAGTTAAAAGACAACTTGACGCTCTAACTTGATAATGTAATTTGTTACCCCTGTAGCCTGCAACAAACCTAAAGAGAATAAACACTTTCTGTAGGTTTCAAGCTGAATTCTCATTAATCCATCTCTTACCTGCTGTTAGAACTGTAGTCTCATTATTGAGTAAAGTCAGAAGGCCCTGAAGAAAGATCTCTCAGACATTAATTAAGCTGGGACTTTCATTTTCTGAGTATCTTTTCAAAATTTCTAAGGAGGTCAGAAAGAAATGGTAAGAAGCTGAAGGACACTGACAACCTCTTCTACGGTGTATACTTTCTATGGATATCACTCTATTGAAAATACAATTTCTCAAAGTTATTAAGTTTGAAATACTTTTATTAATTTACTGTAAACGTCTTGTATCAATCTGGAAATTTGTAAAGAATCAATTTGATACTGAAAACAAACTAAAGAAAAACCAGAGCAATAATTTGAATTACCTTGAACACACAGAGATGTCTTATAAAAATTGAAGACAGGGGTCAGAGACTACATTTCTTTACCTTAGTAGATTTGATTGGTTATTTTTATTTATGCAAAAAATATTTTCCTTTGATATCTGAAAGCAACTGCTGCATAAGGTTTTAAACTTTTCTAGAAAACAAAGCTTGACTAACTTTTTTTTCTCTGTTTTTTTTATTAGAATGTTCTCAGAAAACATTAAGCAGAAGATGTCATCGGTGTCTTTAGACTGTCTCCATTTCAAATAGGTACTGTACCATTACTGGAATGAATGGCCCCAAAGTTTAATTGGCCTGAATTCGTTATGTAGTTACCAATTTTCAAATTTTAAGAAAAATCTTAGGACTATAGAAGTTACATTCAGTTAAAATTGTTACACTCCCATGTGACAAGGTATTTAGTTCCATGACACTTTTGTGCATTTATAATTAAAACAATTCCCGTATTTACTTTCTTAAATTTCAATTTTCAATTGTGCCAATAACACTAATAGAATTTATCTTGGCAAAACCTAATTCGAAGAACCAGTTATAGAATTTGGTGAAGTATTTCTTTTCAAGAACGGATAGAGAACAAGTAAATTTGAATTTCAGTTCATATCTTTGTTTGCAGTTAATTAAATAAGACAAAGAAAAAATGCAATCAAGGCTTTTAGATAAACTCCTCCTCACTCATTGATAGTATTATATCAGCACAGACGCTGAAGCATCAATTCAAAACCTAATATTTATTCAGTAAAAATAGATTTCCAGTCAACTTAAAGACCTGTGCCTAAATTAAGTGCTAAAATAAGCTCTCAGTTAAGACATTGTTTTTCTCAGGAGTCATTATTAATCAGTATGGGCATTCTACCACTCCTTTCATATTTAGTTTTTTTTTATTTATTTATTTTAGCATTTAATGAAATAATTTTGATATTTTGAAATAATTATGTACACTACATGGTGTGAGCGAACATGATGGATTTATAGTAACTGAATATTAAGATGTACTGTAGGTTTACTTTTGCTGAAATTATTGGAAATAGATAAAAGGAGTGTGAGGAACAAACAGATTGGAATAATCCATCTATTCATTCAGCTCTTTAAGTCTTTACACATTTATTGACCGATTCTCCTCAAACATTAAAATACTGTTCTACAAAATTGCTACAGCACTTTGAAATGTTGTTCAGTTAGCGCTTTTATTGTAACTCATTCTAAGCAATGTGCACTAGCCATACACTTCAAGGAGTTGTGATAGTGAATATGTAGTACAGATCTCCTTATTTTTCTTTTACCCAAGTCCCACTAATCAAGAGAGCTTGCTATAATTCATCAACAATAAAATCATAAAAATTGTAGCTGCAACCTACTTAGTTTAAGAATGTAGGTACCATTTGCGATGATCGTGAGCCTCACAAGGGCCAACTCTATCTAATTTGCACAAGTCAGGGGAGGTCTTCTTAATCAAACCCTGTAAAATGAATACATAAGTTCACAGTTACAGCAGAAACAAATTATTTTGTTTGGAATATCAACGTCATCTTATGAATCTAATAATCCTTTTCATACTTAGTGAAGCTGCATCACAAGATAAAATAAAAATTCTACTGAAATGTTTCATGGAGCAGTTGACTTATAAAGAATGATTTAAAATGTCAATGAATGAGATTCACTAGGCTTTTAATAAGAATAATAATACAATAATATATTATATATGGGGGATAAAAATACACCTGAATGCACCATTTCAACTCCTAATTAAAGAACTGTCAGCCAGAACCAAAAGAAAACTTTCCGATGCTTTGGCTGAAGGTTAAGTAGGTGAAAAATCTGATCCTTCCCATTATTAGTGCTGCTCATCCACTGAAGAAAAGCAGTAATTAATGTGCTCAGTAAGCAGAAACCCCTTTTAGTGCAATTTGGAAGAATTTAATCTTTCAGTCTAGCTCCCATGAAATCCTTCAAAATACCTTTTTTTTAAAAAAAAAATTGATTTGAAAAATATAATCTCTCTGCTCACGTTGAGGATATATTTGAGGTCCTTGTGATAAATAGCTGCTAACACATGGGGTGGCTTTCAGCCCATATGCTGAAGGCTAGCGCAGAGGCTCAGCAGCATCGCCTTCCTGCTATGATAATTTGTGACAAAAGAATACAATCAGCTCTAGTTTAATATTATATCAAAACACGTCTACATTACAACGTTGTGTATTGCTTTGATTAAACTGGTATTTAATCATTAGCAAACATATGATGGACTTTGCCGTGGGGGCAAAGAACTGCTATTAAAAAAATAGATCAATGGGTGTCATTTGACTCCTATTATTGAATGGATAAGAATTAAAATTCGTATTATTGCAGTATATTGAACAGTGACATGATGTGTTGTGTCACAGAGAGGAACAGAGAAGGCAGCTTCCTTGGTCTATATCTCTCATCTATTCCCAACTACATACAGTATACAAGGAAATATCTTACACAAAAATAATACCATCTGGGTTACTATGAAGCAGCAGCTGACAAGGAGGAGATGCCACTTGAAAGATTGATGATATCCTACCCTTTAAATACATTCTAAACCATGAGATCTGTTAACACAGGAGAAAACAAGGGACGTTCTTTATTTCATTCTAGATTTAGTTTCAGTGTCAAAACTCCTCCAGCTAATCAAATATAGAACTTTGTGCATTTTGACTAAAATAATTGCCGATGAGGTCTGCGGTTTAATTGCTGTATGGGAGTATATGAATCAAGGTATATAATAAAGGAGATTCATATCCTATTCCCTTTCAGGGTACAAAAAGTGATGGCAGTTTTTCTAGGATTAACATGATGTATTGTTACATTTCTAGACGGTGTAGTGGTTTCATTGATTTAATTGTCAATCTGGTGAGAGTATAAATTATACATTAACTAACATTAGCATATCCAAGAAACTAATCATTAGTTTCTCGGTTGAATCATTGGTTTTCTTACAGGAAAGCTTTTCCTATGAACCTGGCTTGGAAAAGACTAGTTTTTCCCCTAAAACGTGTTGCAAGCAGAGTGAATGTACATCACAATCTGTGACAAAGGGTTGAAGATAGACCCCAAAGATAAGCCCCCTGGCTGCTATTTACCTCCAGCATCCAGGTGGATGCTGCACATTGTTGGTGGTGGAGGGGATCCCCATTACCTGTTAAGTGGAGTGTCCAGAAAAGCGCTATATAAGTGTAAGCAATTATTATTATTATTATTATTATTATTACCTTGAGGCTGTTGAAATTACTAAGAATGTGATTCCTGAGCACTTCACATGGCAGATGTACTGTACAGTACTTACCTCAGACACCAATGAAAACTCAAAGAAGGTTCATAAACCAGCTTGGTCCAAACCCTACACTATTGCTCCTTATGTCCCCTGTAATGTTTCTGAAAGAAAATTGGACTGCAGACCTTATTTATGCTGTACACCTGTTACTGTATATGTCCACTGTGTATCACAGCTCTGCTCATCTGAAGGGCTGTACATAAACCTGCACTTTATTTTCTGCCAGAAAAGTACTTTGGGCTGGGTCATCCAGGCCTCAAAGTGACTACCTGAAAAGAGAGGGGATCACACAGCCTAAGGGGCTAAAATAAAATCACTTTGCAATGTTTTAAGTGTCAGATTTTGAAAGGGCAAAAAAATGATGTGAGCACTGCAGCAAAATAAGGAAATGGAAGCAGAAGGCAAGATGCGAGAGGTCCAGGCGGGTTTCAGACTCGTTAATTACTGGAGTGGGTGTAAGTGGAGAACATGTCAAGGCAGGGCACAACAACACGGTCATTTCATAGGCTGAAGATGTAGCAAAAGATAGCGACTCTTGTAGGGCTTTAATTACCTACATTCATCCAGGCACTATATTTTCATTATTTTGGATAACTTGTGAAGATTGAAGTCAGAAAACATCAGTAGCTAATTCAAATCACTTCTTAATTAAAATGTGCACAAATAGCTAATTCATAACAATTATTAAACTTTATGGAAAGTTAGTTCATTTATAAATAGGTTTTGCAATTGATTCTATTTCAATATGCATATGACATATACTGTTGTCATAAGAAACATTGTTACTTGCAGGTGACTGACATTTTGTCTTTGACAGTTTTTATCTGCAATTAGATGCAACTCATTATGTTTAGGATACCTGACATTTACCAGACAAAATTGCACCATCATTATGCAAAGTCTGTCATTATTAGACGGTGCTGCTATCACTCTAATAAACACATATTCACAGCATTAAAGCGATGCCCAGACAAACAAGTAGCTAATTATGTCCCTGACTCCTGATTTCTATAACATTTATTTTCTCTTTGTCAAAGATACTCTACTTTATTTTGCTAGTCAAACACCTATAAAAAACAATGTAATAAAACTATAAAGGGTTGCAAGTTGTAAAGCTTAAGATGTACTGTGAAATTAGTTCATTTAACAATAGTGTAATTATTTGCATACAAGAACCGGCTTCTTACAGATTTTACATTTCACTTTGGTTATATAGCCATAACCAAGCCTGAAGACCTCGTCAAGCTCAGAGGTCACATTGATTTATGTAAACCTAACAGAGCTTTGAATAACAGTACAAAGAAAACTGCCAGTCGAACCCAACTACCCTAGCCTAGTCCAACTTAATCCCTTAATATGTTCTTTAATGGCACTAAATCCCTCCATAAAGCAAAGTCTATCCTTCCAGTGGTATAATAAGAGTAGCAGAGGATTGCCTCTTGTACAATAGCTCATTATATCCAGGCACATGGTTAAAGCATAGATAAACAGCAAACAAACCCCAACAAAGAGGCACATTTAATATTTATGGACTCAGTAGTAATAGGCAAACTAATTTCAATGAGAAAGCTGCAGAGCACAGATTAATAAGATGACAATGACATCTGGGGGTTAGCTGCCTGGCCAACAGTGACCAAGTGTGCCCCAGACAAACGAATACAGAATTCAAAGCATAAGGATTCAACACATCACACTTATAGGCAGAAGGTGAAATGATACACCTTGAAGGAGAAAAACTTCAATATAACAGTAACAAAAGTGCAATGCTGATTGCAGCAGACTGATCATACTGATTATACAGTAGGTGTGTTGTATTAGCTCAGGTCTTTACACTGTTGATTAGAGGGGCGATCTACCCCACATTGACAATAGAGGTAACTCAGTGAATCCTGGGACAGACTGCAGCATACAGTATGCAAGAAGGCAGGAACTGGACATTTTCATGATTTCCACCAGCCTGGAGGTCACGAGGCACAGCAGTACACTTTCTTTCTGCTTTTTGTTAATTTTTTGTGTTATTTTTGGTTAATTTTTACCGGAGCACGCAGCAGTTCCCACTACACCCGGTCACACCAGACATTTGTTATAATCATTCGTTCCTACAATAACTTAATAAAACCGGATTCATGCCTTAGCCTCTTGGGGAACATCCAGATTTCTCAATCCAAAAGAAATAACCTCCGTTATGAATATGTGTTTACCCAACACATACTGTACAGAATGCAGATTTTAATTGACAGTAGATATATGAGGTTTTAGGCCTGTAACATAATGTTTTACACCCATGCTGTGCTATTATTTGTTGTTTCCGTGCATCACCGAAGCTGGAAAGGTTGCTCTGGTGGTGTGAATTTAATTGCTGTTAAAATGTTTAGACTTTTGATTTTGTAATATTGGGCCTCCATTTTCAAAAAGGGGAAGATTTTGTAATATTGGGCCTCCATTTTCAAAAAGGGGAAAGGGGTGAACGTGGCAGATTTGGTGAAGACACTCCACAGTTCCATACGTACTTTATGAACACAGCATAGCCCAGGAACAGGTAAAGGTTTATTCCATGCTGAAAGAAAAAGAAAAAAAACACACCCATGGAGATGGCTCCACAGCTGAAACATTGTGACTTTGCAGCCTACGCATGCTGATGCAGCTCCCTGTTTGAGCGTCATGGCATGGTTTAACTCACCATTGGAGGATGCTACAGAAGGTGTGCAATAGACAGTGTATACATACTCTGCTTTAACTTTAATAACTTCTCAGCTGTACACAATACACAGGTCTCCTATCCACTATTCCAGTTTGTTAACTTAATTTGTCCACCTGGTGAAAAAATGAAGGAAGGAAATGAGCAAAAGCCTCAAGCTACTGCTAGATGAGAATGTTTGAAAAACAGCACTGCAAAGATCTGTCAGAAAATCTAGGTGACAGCTTAGAGAGGCATGAGAATGAAACCACATATAATACACACCAAACTTGCTTAGAACCAATAGATTTTAATCTGCTTCTGTTCCAAACATTATTGGCAATGGATGCTACAGCAAGAGGTGTTCAGTGGACATGCATCAGTGAAGATAATCTTCTTAGAAATGGTTTTAGATTGTACATTGATAGAAACTGAAAGGGGTGAGGTTGTATAGAGACAAACATACAGCAGCAGGAACATTACAAAACCCGGAAGGATTGAGATTTTCTTCATATTGCAGTGCTAAATTGGGAGATGTTACCTTGGAATGTTTGATACATTATTACTTTATCAGGATTTTCAATAGTGAGATAAATTCCCGGCTAAGAAATGAGAATTGCAGCCATGTTGTACGAATGCTATACTGTGGTTGTGACTGTGTTGTAGGTGGTAAAAAAAAAGCATTTTAATGCGGTGGTATAACATTCTTATGAAACTTACTGTATACTATCAAGACACTAAATGTAATGTTGTAAAAGCACATTGATACTACCCCTGGTCACTCAATATTCATCAACTACTGAATACTGGCATGGTAAACTTGTATCTGTAGGGAAAGACATTCAAAAACTGTACAGTAAATTATATTTTACTTACAGCCACACTGGTGTGGCTTATTCAATGATTTGCCACCCTTATACGACGATTGTGGCAATAAATATGCAATACTTCAGCTACACAAATTTGTAGGCCGTCAACAGTCAAAATGAAGAATTAGGTGCGTTAGATACTAGTCATCACACATAAAATGAAGGCTTAAGCATAGCTACACAACAGGCAATAGGTTTTATGATGCAGACAGATAATGCACTGATTAACATAAAACAGGCCTTCACAGTCTCACTCTCTTACCCCATTATTTTCTAGTTTTCTTTCCGAATGAGCTCTCATTATAATTCTAATTTCATTTGCTTTTCCCTCCAAACTCATTTGAAAAGATTCATCCTGCAATGTTTGCACTTTATTGAAAAGACGGACAAAGTTTTTAATGAAGTGAAATAGTAATAATGAGTTGTAGAGCAAGGAAACCAGATGGTTTTTAAAAATGCTGAATTACAATTTTTCTGTGTACAGTAGTTTATGACACAGACTACAGACTTGAATTGTACATGTGTGGTAAGTTTAACCAGTCAAACCAGTGACTAATAACTAATAAACATTCCTTCTAAAGGTGTAGCATTAATATTTATTAGACTGAGAAATTATGGAAATTCAGGAATACATAAAAGAAACAATTACGGAGGTGTACGAGCCAACAATGTTAATGAAGATAAACCTGGTTTCATGGAACTTCAGATTTCTGACAACTTTTTCCATGTTACAAAATGTCAGTGTGTCAGTGCTAAGCCACATCACAAGAGATGCAAAGATTGGCATTTAAAAACAATTAAAACAATTGAATATTTAACATTTTCATTTTAATTGATTACCTTTTCATTCTTCAAAATACGTTAACAACCCTTTTTATCACCGGAATATGGACATACTGTAAATGTCCTTTCCCAGTATTCTGAGAACACCCCCTATTGTTATCAGTCAGTTCACATTACTGTACCTCTGTTGCATAATGCTCTGCTGTTGTAAGTGCAACACTCCACTCTTATTTTCTTATTATGCACATTGATTTTGTTTACTGAAAACATTTTAAATTAGTTTCATTAACTAAATTACTGCAAAAAGACATGATGCACATGTATACTTTATATACTGTAGTAGTTTTTGTACAGAACTGTATTTGCTTTTGGAAATTTACAGAGAGGCTGGAGGAGAGATTTTTTTAAGGTATTAGTGAATCTAGTGATAGAGGTGAAAGACAGTGAACAGTATCTGTTTTTCTCCTAGCCTCTCTGTACCTCAGGTTTGTACAAATACACCAGGTACATATACAGTTAATTCATTGAGAATGACATTATTCAGTTGCAAAGACCTTTAATACTAAGGTCACATTGTCAGAGCAATATAAATAATGTAACTTTTAGGTCAGTGGCCGAAACATCTCATAGCTGTAGAAATTTTGCAAAGGGCGCTGCCAGTCTTCTTTGACGTTCAGTTTGAAGGGGTTTGAATGGAATGTTTCTCTTTTGCCAGCAACTGTCATAAAACCTTTTGTTCCTCAAAAGCATGTCAAATCAAGCCTCTCATAACAACTGTGAACCTGATGTGGCGTGCCCTTAAGCAGACTGGGGAGCTTGCAGATGGACTGTGTGTCCACATTATAGACGGGCAAAATTTTAAACCAGTTTAAAACAGCAATTCAGAGATTTAAATTCTGCAGACTTTGAAACAAATGCTTACTACTGCCACACTGAGGGTATAATGAAAGGAATACTTGCAGCCAGATTTTCAGAAAGGCTACATTTGGAGAGGAAATAGAGGTTGCAACATTTCATTCCAAGTTTTTGGCCGCTAGTTATATCATTGCATTTTCAAATGGGGGAGAAACAAGGCTGTATCACAAATACTGTATCTACAACCACCGCTGCTGGTTGCAGGTGTCAGATGCCTCAAAAATCAATAAGTCACAAATATCAGGACTATCATTCCACTGCCAGGGAAGAGCAATCAAAGAAAAATAATACAATGGGAAAAAAAGGTAATGGATGAATGAATTATTACAATATTAAAATTATTCTGTTCTGGACAAACATGGATCAGTATACTATCTGAAGAGGTGGGAAATGGGACTCCAAAAATGCATGATGTGTCAAGAAGATAAGAAACTAGTTTATGTACATTTTCTTGGTTGTTTGAAATGCCAATGATACTGTATGCAGTTTCAGTTCACTGACATCAAGAAGCATCCTCAGCTCAGGTAATGTTTTTCACTAGCAAGTTAAATTAAAATACATCAGGGCTGCATCAGGGTAAAATAATGTTTCTGCATAAATACTTTTAATAATTGCTTAAATACGTTATTTTTCCTTATCAGATGACATGAATTTCTCACTTTTCTGTTAATTTCACACAACGTTGAACGAGAATGGGTTTCCTGTTAGAAAATTACGCAAAAGTGATACTTTACATTCTCTATGCAAATGTGACAACAGCTGTCCCACTCTGGCTACCTGAACAATAACAATTTCCCATTCTAATTTCCAAATATAGTGGCAGCATTAAATTGGTAAAAAAATGAGTATGCAAATTAAGATTCCAAATTTATTTTGTTACTCACACATTTTTAATGTTTTACTCCGACAGAAGGAATTTTGTATACAGTGTTTTCTTTGCTATACATTTGCTACAGTACACGTGTGAATGAGTATCTGTTTGGAATGGAGCTTCAGTGTATAAAAAAGACAATTATTTCTTTTTCAGGAACCTTGACTCAAACTAAAAGTAAGATTCTCTGAGAAAAAGTCAAAATCATTTTTGAATAAACCAGTTGAGCTCAGCAAACGATTTTGGACTAAATTAATTCATTATCCTTTTACAACTTTTTCCAGAAAAGTGGAGAACTGGAAAGTCACTTTGTGGATTCTCTTAATTCCTAATCAGCTGCCCTTGATCTTTCATGGCATGTTGAAAGCAGTGCTCGGATAGAGTAAATTTTGGCCAGAAGCACAGAACGTAATGATGAACACATAAAGATTCCCTCAGGGAAGGAAAAAGGGTTTTACAATTTGCACTTGGAAATGAAAACTTTCTAAATCCATTCACCCATTTTCTAGCCATTGTATTCAATAAAGGGTGGCTAGGGAGAAGGAGTTTATCCCAGCATGCATTGGACGGAAAGTGGGATGCACCCTGGATGGCACACAAGTCCAATGCAGGGCACACACCTAGACCAATTTCCCCAGAAGCCAATAACCCTTCCCGTACAGTATGTCTTTGGACCATGAGAGGAACCTGTCCCACCTGGAGGAAGCCCATGTGAACATGGGTAGAACTGCACACAGATAGCACCCCAGGACCCGAACGCAGTACTCAAGGACCAATGCACCAATGCCCAACCTTGTAAATATCAAACAAATTCATTTGGGGGGGAATCTGCAGCCAGGATTTCCTGTAAAAGATTATAGAGCCTAAGGAAGGTTTTAAATGAGAGGAGGGTCATTCTATTTGTTTAGTTTCTAGTTTCTGGTTGATCTGAGAATCTAATCCATTTATCTTCTCCAATCTGACTGGGCAGTTCATATATGCAAACTTGTAATTTAGCACACTAGGCTGCAAAGATTTATTATTCCATGATTGAAGTGTATGATTACAGGAGAGCTAAGCAACAGTGCCAGATTTAAAATAGCAATTTACTCCAAATTTAAAGCACATATGACAGTGAGAAAATAACTGACCGATTGTGGTTACCAAATGGTAAACAGAAAAATGAGACTCGTTGATGCACAATTGGTTTTAAACTTCTACAGAATCCCACTTGCATTGATGTTATGCATGAATTATTTTGTGCCTAGAGGTGCATCTTTTGGCGTTTTTGCCAATAATACAAGCACTCACAAAATGCTGCATGAAATATTTTATCCCTAGGCTAACATGATTGAAGTGCTGTTTGTAATCATTAATAATAAACAATAGCTACATTTCACTTTGCAGTTGTTCATGTTTCAAAATAAGAAACAGAAACCTGCCAGGGTTACATTAACAATTGTTAACCCCACAGTAGTCTACTACTGAATGCAATATACATTACAATGTTTCTGACTTGTTTCTACTTGGTAATACAGTATAGACATATAGAATAGCATCTATGTTTGGAGAATAGCATTCTTCCAATGTTACTAAAATTTTTCTGGTATTGCTTCTCAAAAATTATTGGTCCATTTATTTAACAAAAAAAACATTTGTTTTTCTGATTTGCATACAGAAGTAAAAAGGTATTTTTTTCATTTTCAGTTTGGCTTAAAATGCTTGACTACAAAATATCATTCAAAGTTATATCATGGCCACCACACATGAAAAAAATAAAGTTGAATGTCCCTTGTACTTGATTTTTGTAATACACCAACATTGGTACCTTACACGTACCAATGTAAATGAAACTCTAAGAGAAGCTAATACATTTAAAGGTGCTGGCTATATTGGCTGAAAAGTGTGACTAGGATCGAGCTGTTTTCCCTTTATATTGATAAGACACATATTTGAAAATGACATTAACCACTGAAATTGATGCTCCTCGTTATACACCACCTACAAGAACTGTGATAACATGAGATAGTAGGACTCCTGAATTGTCTGAAGTTAATTCCTCTTGTGGAAAGCCAGTTTTCTCAGTGCCTGCCAAGAGCTGCACCTGGGCAAAACACAGTGCAGCAGAGCCCAGGGGAGCAGGAGTGCAGAAGCCCCTTTCATATCAAAGCTATTAACCCAAACACTGATACAGTACAGAAATAATTTCCACGACAACATCTGTGTAAACGAGTAGAGGTAATTGAAAAATGCAATCAGAGATTTCCTCCACAGACATGAAAGAGAAAATCTGTGCAAATGGTGATTTTAAGAAAATCTACCAATGTTACAGAGGAACAAAGAACACAAATGTCTATTAAGAGCCCCAATATTGAATTGAGGTAAAACACCATACTGTATGTACAATCAATGAATTTAAATTGAGTCATTTCCATTTGAAAAAAGGATAAAAAACAGGATCCATACAGCAGCAAATTACAGTAGTATGTATATACAGTAAGGTATTTACAGTACATTCTAGCTTTGATGATTTTTCCAGATCTCTGCACAATAGAATCACAGTAGTGCTAAATGTTAATGCAGTACATTATTCTTTAATGTTTAAGATAAGATAAAAATACATCATTTCCATGCTTCTTTATAAAAAAAAGATCATATTTCTCTGCTATACAGCAACATCTTTGAAAGTTGTAGATGTTACACAAGAAAGCACTGTTAGGTTTTTCTATCTGACGGGGGCACGAGGGAAGGAAACAAGGAGCAGGCTCAAAACTGAGGAGTTGCTCCGGCTGATAAAACTCATTAACCTGTTCACGCGATTAGTAAATCACCATGAAGAGGCAGAGGGGTCAAATTGTATGATAACAGCCTCATATCGGTGCACACGAAATAAACAAGCTTGGCGGCTGGGTTCTCAGTTTTGATTACACAATTAACATTTTTGCCATTCTTCATTCATACAGCAATATAAAATTGCAGCATCAGCTGCAGTGTCACATTCCACTGTTGGATTTTCATCATTATGAAGAAACATAAGCCAGCTGGTTTTTATTGGTATGCAATCAAGAGAGAAGGTATTCAGTAGATCTGATACTGTACATCTACTGAATCCACTGAATCGAGGCTGTAATAACAGAAGCCCTTATTTAGGATTTACCTCATAGTTTGTGTTGCTTCATCCATACAAGGATTCCTGAAAAGAGCATAGCTGTTTTCTCTCCTTCTTACTCTTCAGGAGTCTCATTAGCCTTTGAATACTTTGTTGGTCTTGAATGCAGCAACAGACATGCTTACTAAGCCAGATATTCTACCAGATACCAACCAGCAGCAAACTGTCTTTAAAGTACTTTAAACAGTATCCAAGAGTCAAGGACAAGGACTAAAATCATCCCGTTAGGTGCTGTATGACAACCCTCTATACGACTGGTTCATCCCAGCTGTTATTCCTCACCAAAAGACTTGGACACTGTGACACAGGATGTTGTTGAGACTTGCTGAGTTTGACTTGGCAAAAAGCAATTAAATTTCCTCCAGGTTTTCACCAAAGCCTACTAACAGTCTGGGATTGGAGATACTTTTTAGACGACACAGGACACATTTCTCCAACAGAATAGTCTAATATATTTCTCACCATTTTGATTTAAGATAGCTAATAAATTTGCTGGCGTGAACATACAGTATTACTTAAGTTTACTTAACTTCAGAAGGCTAATAAATACTCCATTTACTAAACAACCCAACCACTACTAACAATGCATGGGCTCTGTGTATACTACTACAATACTAATTGACACCATGTGAGAATGTGACTTCTAAACCTTTCATCATTTATCTGTTTAATTAACTGACCCCTACCCAGTGAGACTATTTAAAGATAATAGAGGACTTCATAAACAGCTGTGAGTGGCAGGTTGGTTGATAAAACCTTCCTCTCAAAAGACTGGTCTTCCCCAAAATTACTTCCAATAAATACAGTTTAATGAAGTTATTGCATATTCAATTAAATATCTATGAATTGAATCAGCAACAATATCATTATCTATTAATTTATTATTAATTTATGCAGCGCAAAGGACCTGCTAAGGCTAATACTTTTTTTCCTTTGTTGGTCACACATGTATTACACTTTTGTTGTCTGTCTGGGTTTCCATATACTGTACAGTACCTGAAAGACAAAAACATAGGAGCTTTTCATACTGTAGGTGCTGTTTTCCCCATGTCCATGGGAGTTTCCTTCGGGTGTTCTGGTTTCCTCCAACAGTGCGAAGATGTCCTAGTAGGGTCCTGGAGCGGATGTGTGCATGTCTGTGTTTGTGTCTGTGTGTGCCCTCCGATTGGCTGGTGTCCCATCAAGGGTGTAGCCTTGTGCCTATTGCATGCTGGGACAGGCTCTGACTCCACCGCTACCCTGCATCTGAAGAGGTTAGAAAATGCATGTTTGGACTTTTCTTACACAATCTCATTACATGAGTAAAGACATGGAATTGCAGAAGGATCACATTCACACTAGACATACTGTAATAACAAACAATAAAGAAACTCCGTTTCGGTCCAGATTATCAACTATAAAAATATATTTCTCAAGCAATATGTTTTTCTCTTATTTTAGGGAGAATGTATAGAAGAGTGAGTCCACCCAAACATTTCTTCTGATATAAATTTAGCCCGGGTAACAGTGGACTTTATCGCTGGATTGCTCACATTTGTAGAAATGCAAGAGTATAAATGCAACCTGATGTTAAAAATGCTTTCAGTTTTTTTGCAAGGATCCCTTTAAAGGTTCTAGTTTTACAAAGTGTGTGATATACACTACAGTACATCTGGGATGTTTGTAAAGATCGGGGAATAAATACAATTATCAATCAAAATCCCTTAGGATATCAGACAGAACAACACAATGTGTGGGAGATTACTATCTCTGATAATAATGCTAAGCCTTATTGATTTTACCAACACCTTTACTGGAATTAATCTTACCAAAGCTCTTGTGCAGTAGTTTCCTGTAAGGCTATAAACTCTACCTTTTATTACGTTCTAGAGAAATTTAGTGTCTTGCAAAAGTATTCACCCTGTTATAGTGACATTTCCTTTTTTGCTGAATTATAAATAATACATACACGTTTTTAAAAGTGAATATTTGTAAGCAACATTCTTAGGGTGAGAGAAGTTAAATCTCAGCAAAAACAGCAAAGAAAAATCAATCAGTATTCACCTTTGTTAATGTACTTGCTGTAAGCACCTTCTTTTAACGATTTAGATTCTGGTAAATTTAATAAAGTAGTCATGTTCACATAGGATGCTAATATAGTATTTGCAGACACTTTAAAAGATGCAGAAAAAAAGGTAAAAAGACTTTTGAGGCTGGGGAAACACCTACTGTAGATAACATTTAATGAAGGCAAGAACAGAATGTAACATGCAGATAGCAAACACAAACTATGTATGTTAATAATTATATACTGTATGTTTATGATGACAATTATTTGGCATTTTCTAGACACAGTAAATATAAAATACCAAAAGCAATCAAAATGTTAGTATATAAAGTGAAAAGTGTAGAAATGAAAATGAGGCATTTATGTTAAAATTGCACAGATATTTAATATTCAATATTGTCATTTTCAATATTGTTTACCTTTTTTGGTCAGTATGTTGCAAATTAAATTTGTGGCTTTCAGCAACTACTATACTGTATGAGCATTGCAAAATAGCAGACATACCATGTACATTAATTGGTGTTCTTTACAGACTAGAAGCAATATGGGATAAAGATAGCATTGAGTTTTTATCCTTAAATGACTGATTTTGTCACTTTAATTACCAAGTGACAGATCTTGAACTCATCTGAAGTAGACAGAGCATTAGAGTCTTTTCACAAATGAATGCAGTCTGTTATGCTGAATGTCACTTGTCGCTACTAACATGATAAGAGAATACATCTATTAGAAGTGGCTTTAAGAGGATAGCACTTTTTTCAAGTAATTGAGCAGTGAATCGCTGTAGAAGGTTCACAGGCATATTAGCATAAAGGTATTGCATAGGAACTTTCTATTGCTGGTACTGGCTTATTCTTTTACTGTGACAACATTATTCACTATTTTCTAAGTGTTTTATTTATAATGTGAAGGTACGGTACTAAAAGTCACGGTGTGGAGGGAAATTGTTCCTTTTTAAAATTATAATAACATATTAAAATGATACACCTAGTAATCCCTATCTAAATATGAAAAATGTGCAGGCTTTGTGGATGTTTGTCTTTCAAATGCAAAGGTACTGTACTGTATAAGAATGCAAAGATATTGTAAGATATTCTGAGAAATAATATCCTGGGATTACACTATTTGCATGATGTTTGCTGCCCCCCAGAACATTGCTTATCTTTGATTCTATTTTGCTGAGTTGACAAAAAAACATGTGACTTTATTTCACGCCATCTGATGTCTTACAGTACATGGCAGAGGCTTCGGAGTAATAGATATGCAAACTGGGTGCATCTTTCTTGAAGCAAGCACATTTAAAAAATTAAGCAAACAAAGTCTGTGTTAATAAAAACACAGAACTCTTCCCCATCAAGCAACAACATCATCCTAGACAAAATGCAAAAATACCAACTTTGGGAAATGCTTAAAAAACTAAAAGATAAAATCTTAAAATAACTTCATTTCAGTTAAAAAACACATGTAAATGTCATTCTGTTATGACTCTGTAGTGTAGAAGTAGTGGGTAACAAATCTTTTTCAGACATTTTGTGTGTTAAATAATCATTTATTTTTAATGTTTGTAGCAAAGTCTATCTCATTTTCCATTATGTCATCCAAGCCCGTTTTACCTGACACTTATTAAAATTATTTCTTAATATGTTATTTGCTTGTGTTGTTTGGCTGTGCAATGCTGTGTTCTCTTGATGTCCAAGCAGCAGGGCCCACAGCTCCAGTACCAGAGGAAGCAGTTGCGCCAAGCTTGCCTTAAGCCCCAAGGCATTTGACCTGTGTAAAAAGGTTGATCATACAGTAAGTACTGTAGATGTTGTTGGCACTCCACATAATATCAGGTGAACCCCTCCTTCCTAATAAGGGAAATAAGTAGCTCAGGTCCCCCTACATGAAAGGCAAACAATTACCCCGCACATAGTGACATTATCAAGCACCAGAAATACCAAGCAGGTACAGATAAACATTGTTAAAGCTCATCAACAGATGCAGAAACAATTGTATTTTCGCTGTAACAAAGGGATCTGTTCTTCCCACCAAATGTTTAGTGACGAGTAATTAATATGTTCTCAATGGGGAAGATACTGTAGCTGATTAATCTAAACCGGGTATTTTCTACCAACAAATAATAAGAAAGCCTATATCGCCAAGATCTAGACCTACATTTAACAAGTTTAACCAATCACAAGGTGCCGAAGAAGCTCATGGCAGGAAACAAGATACTGTACAAACAGTCCAACCATGCCTGGATGATGGGTTTACCCATTGACTTGAGCGTGTTTGGGAGCACTCAAAGAGCTGTACATGACTCTACCACACATGTTGTGTTAGAGTAACATTTGCAAGAATAATAAATATTCATGATTATACATCTGGAGCTCAGCAGAATCCCCTTCTTCTTATATATTATTAGCAACAGTGTCAGTGATGTAACCTGTGTTCTTGCCAAGACATCTGGGGAACAGAGTTTGAGGCTGACACCTGCACTCATTTCCAAATCAGCAAATGCTGAGCTGTACAAATTGAAAATAGAATAATATACATGAGAACTTTCTACATAGTTGTACTTTTTCTGGGGATGTTTTTGTTATCCAAGCTTTATCCTTGTTTTAAATGTCTATTACCCTCTGTACATAGAAGTACAAGAAGTACACTTTTCTTTTTGTCTTCAATGTATCTTTGTTTTTATTCCATTTGAACACTTTCCTGTTTCAATGGCAGTGATTGAAGCTCCTTAAGAGGACATCATTTTAGTTACATTGAAAATAATACTTAATATGTCTTCGCAGTCGGCATTGTTATACTGTATATGGCACCAAAGGAGATAACTCTCATTTACAAGGGTGAAGGTCTACATAATTCAAAGTCCACAGTACAGTATAAACAAATTGAAAATAAACAAAACAAAACCCATTCTCTTTGAAATCCTTAAGTGTATGTATACACTTTAATAAAACACTTTTGTCTAAAGGATTAAATAGCTGATGGTTAAGATTTTGTGCCTCTGGAAATTTTTATTTTGGTGATGAAAGCAAAACAATCTTTGATCAATCCATTTTTTTTTCTGTCAGGTACTTCCAGGTAGTAAATGAAATAGAAATGATATAAAAGACGCAGGAGAGGAGAAAGTAGAAGAAACAGCAAGAAACAGGGATGTCCTGTGTGAGCTCATATTTTATCAGGATCTGTGCTTGGTCAGTCAGAGAAGTTCATAGCATGTGATGCCAGTTATTTCGTGTTTTTTTTTAAATAATATCCACTGCAATCAAAAAGAAGCAAAACCTTTCTAAAATGATTGGTTATTCACAATGGCTTTCAATTCATTAAAAAAAAAGTTATAAAACTATTTTAAAAAGCGTCTTTTTGCAGAAAAATGGGTCATCCTGAGAAAAGACTTTTGTTCCCTTTGAACATATTGATTTGCATTTTAATTATTAATAACACAGACTGCTGTGAGAATTTCTCTTCAACACAGCACACTATTCCTCCCAAGCAAATATCACAAAAGCAGACAATGGATGTTGTAATCATATGGAAATAGTGAACTTCATACATAGATCCCAGGGCTAAAATTAAACATTTGCTAGATATCAGGGTCTATTAAACTAGAGAGGGTCATAGTGGTAAAATAAAAAATTCTCAAGGTGGTGTAAACCTGACTTCACAAAAACCTATCCACCTAATTTTCAAAAATACACAGCTCTTTATAAAATGTTGAGCCACCTCTGACAGCAGTAAACTTGGCATCTCATTCTCCAATCTAAATGTAAATTTTCAGAAATTCAATCCCATTCCTCACAGACATTAACTTCAACATATAGCACTCGGTTTCCTGAGTAAAAGCATTTAAAATCTTCTTCAGCATAAGAAAATCCTCTCTTTAAATCTCAGTTGTATTTTAGGGGAATTTACCACTTGACGCAAAAGTTCGAATAATTAAAAGAGCAACGATGTTTAAAGGAAAAACAATTTGAGAAATATTTGATTTTTAAAACCATTCAGCAACGAAATATGTTTCATAGGAACTAGGAAAAACACAGCAAAGGGATACTTGCAATCTCAAATACAAATAACAAAAGGTGGTGCGTGAAGTATATTTCATTTTTTGTACCTTGGGTGGCAAAACGCGGGGGCGTGTTCAAGTGTGGAACACTGTCTAATTAAGGAGATAGTAATAGGTTTATTCCCTGCTGAAAAAAAGAAAGAAAGAAAGAAAACACAACGTTTCGGCCGTGGAGCCTTCTTCAGGTGTTGTGTTTAATTTCTTCTTTTTTTTTCAGCAGGGAATAAACCTATTACTTGCTCCTTTGCAGCATAAGCATGCCGACGCAGCCGCCCACCTGAACTAATTAAGGAGGAGCGGCAGCTGTGGGGCCCGTGAAAACACACTGAGCTCCTCCCCGGAGTGAGGTGCGGACCCTCCGGCCACAGGCCCGGAGGGGATTTTCTTCATTTTCTTTTCGCCCATCCCGCCTTGTATCTCCACCTGAACAGGTTGAGTCTTTTATTATTATTATTATTATTATTATTATTATTATTATTATTTTGGTCATGCGCTCAATTTCTTCCAGACTGGAACCCGTTAGACAGGGGAAAGTCCAGTCGGGATACTGCTGTGCTAAGTGGTTCTTTTTTTTTTCCCTCCATCAGGCTTGAGACCCTGCTAAATAGGGACAGTCCAGCCTGGTCGCCGCCGTGCAAAGCGGTGCACTTTTCTGTTCACTCCCCCCTTTTGATCTTTTTGTGGTTTTCGCCAGGTTCACACCGGTGCCTCCTCAGAGGGGCGTGGACTCTGAGCGGAGCTCGCCGCGGCCCCTCCCATTGCCGCACCGCTGCACGCCGGTGAGTCTTCACTCTCGGGATATTCCCTCTCGTTGTTGTTGTTGAGAAATCGTTAAACGCACTTTGAAGTTTATAACGGAAAATATTTGAGATGATGACGGCCGAGTTCAATCAGCCTCGGCTGTCAGTAATCTGTAATCATTCGTGGTGTCATGTTCATCAGCTAAACAGTGCAAATACTGCACAGCACGTACTGTATAAATGCTACCGCCTTCTCTCCCTCGCTCATTCCCCCCGTCTTCACCTGTGCAACTGCCCCTCGGTCACCTCTCACCCTGCAGGGGGGTCCCAGCCTCCTCAGTCAAGCAGGTTAAGCCAGATTTGTGACTAAATCACTCCATAAACCTTTCAATATGCTTAGTTCTTGTTATTCGAAGTGAATTAAGAGATGGTTCATAAAGTAGGTATACAAAGTGGTATATAAAAATGAATTCACTCTAAGCCCGTGTTTAAATTGTTGGATTTCATGATGTGCAGTGTGTCAGTTTTGTTTTACATTGTCCATATGTCACCTCCAAATGATAGTACAGACACCATTGCTCAGATACTTTATAACATTTTGTCTTCTTATAATAAACTATTCTTATTTCTTAAACATGCAGTAATATGTTTATAGGAAGAAATATAAGAACATGGTAGCATTATTTGATTTCTAACTCCTGTTTTGCTCCTATTTAATCAGGGGTATGAATAATGGTAGAGGGTATTGAAAATTACAGCAATTTCTAATCCTGCAGTAATGTAGACACTTGCATATTAATAAAAAAGGTTCCTATATTTTGTTTAAAGTATAGTACAGCAAATGAAAACTTTTCAGGCAGACCCTTACAGACGGTGAATGGATTTTCACATTTCTAGATTTAAAAAAGAAATTGCAGGTCTCAGCTCTTTCATAGAGAATGAGTGTATTTTAAACTTTTTCATATGTAAATACAATGCTGCATACAAAGAAATTGTAAATATATTTTTCATAAGACAGTGACTGCCAGGGGATCTGAAGTTATCTGTAGCTAAGTACTCAAATTTCTAATGAAGCTAAATGTCACACAATCCGTAGGGTCCAATGTAAGTTTGATTAAAATATTGAATCAATGAATGGCATTGAAGCCTGTGATTACTTGAGATAGTTATTTATGTTATGTTTTGAGAAGTAATATCTTCCAATCCAACAAGGGAATTGATAGCTTCCCCTAAAAGCTATAATCACAAGGCTGGCTTAAATTTGATTCACTAGGAATGACACGTAATGCAGTTTATCTAGACACTATGCACTAAGCTAACAACAAGTGCTAAATATAACATTCTTCTAATTGTTTCACAGTGGTGTGGTTGAAACACATAAAGCACTTATCAATTATTACAAAATATGCAAAATACTACAGAAATGCAGTCTATTTGTAAAGACTATTACTTTGGGCCAGATAAATGTCTCTACTTTTGAGGTTAAATATCTCTTTTTTTTGTCTGATTATTCATGTTCGATGTATTCTTCTATAGGATTTACTGGGCCTCAATATTGTTCCAATTTAGTTATTTAGTATGCTATCCGTTTTTCTACTGCAGGGTGCCAGATGTAAAGTGTAGTACTGTATGTGCATTGTTACCGTTCTCTTTAAATTCAGTGTTTTGATTAGTTTGGGTCTCATGAAACCATTGTCTGAGTATGTACAGTATGAAGTATAATGTGTCGTCCCTTGCCTTAAATATTTGCTGGTAAACAAGATACTGTAAATACTGGTTATCCGCGCACGGGCGGGATAGATCTTCATCCTGATCTAGCAGTTACAGTAATAGATGAGGTTAACAGGTTGTATAAAGGCTAGTCAGTGGTGTTTCAGGCGCATAGACCAGCATTGCTGGGAGAGCAGGTGTTCTCTGATTTATGTCTCGCTGTTCATTCTGAGGAAGCCTGCTGGGTTGACATTGTCAATGCCTTTGAGTAATACTTGTACCAGGCTGTCTCATAAGTCTTCTGTATTCAAGATTTACCGTAAGTTTCACTTCCTTCCGTCTTTTAGGATAGGGCATTCCCTTAAGCACTATTATGTAGCGTATATTGCACTAGTCACAAATAGACTACGTGATGAGTAATAATGAAAAGTGAATTAGAGGCTTAAGCTTCTCTTGTCTGTAATACTAATTTAATGTTATTTTATAGAAAATAATACAAATTTGAAACGCTCTTACAAAGCCTCATAGCCTGTACGCATCAGATCACAGATGCTAAGCGAGACCTCCAAGGAAAATCATGTTGCTGCCGTGACACTGCTGGAAGAGTGGAAGAGGAGGGATGTAGCTCCGGTCTGGAGTCAAGAGTCCGTGCCAACTGCCTATATAAATGAAAAATCGGGGGGAGTTAACAAATAAAATAATAAAAATGAGAAATCGGATCCTTCGTGAACAGAATAATTTAAATTGTTATCTCTGGAAACAGAGACACAGGTGAGGGACAACCCAGATAATCTGCACAAGCTGTGCCCATTGTCTTTTTAATATACTTTGTATGCAGACGTGACAATTTGTTTGGATGGATGACTCTTGAAATTGCTGTTTAAATTTCAAAGCAAAATGTTTTTTTTTTTTTTAAATTGGGGGAACGGCTGATAACATGGCTAAACATGCAGTATAAGAATGGATTTCAGCATTTAAAAAGGACCAGTGATTTTATACGAGAGTACTGTACCTAGACATTGATAGACACGAGTAAACATACTGTGTGCAAGCTGAAAACTTGTTCTTAATCACCAATCTAATCTTTTTCAATTTAGCCGTTTCAAAACTAGCAAATATTTAAGTTGGCAATATTTTGTTAGCTATATATTGTATCAATGGAAACCACTTATACGTATTCTAGTCCCTTTGATTTTAGGTACCTGTATGTAATGTAGGTTGGAAGAAAAGTCATTTATCAGAATTAAAGTTTTGTCTCTTTAGGTTTTACTTTTTGTTGTCTTATCACCAGCTAAGGCTTCATACTTATTAGAAATGAATACACCTCAAAGTTTTACTGGAAATCCTTATTTTACCTTTTCTGGTTTTGGCTGACTTAATGAGAAAAGGAATCGGATCTTCAATAAAATTGTCAAACTAGTAAATGATGCATATTAATCACACTGAAAAAGAGTAACAAATCAGACAACTTAATTTGTTATTAATAGTTAATAGTTTCCATTTCAAATTTAAATTTTATCACATTCTGCATACGGTTTTCTAAATGCAGGTGTTTTTAACGAGCTGCGTCCTTGCCTATTTAGAAGGATTTTAATAGGCTAAGTAAAAGCAACAGATATGAGAGAAATTACACCCAAAAGCTGAAGCGTGGGGACAGAGAGCAGTGAGACCAGGTTGTGCAAGGACATATTTAAACTCCAGTGAGATCACAGCAGGGAGTGGCCAACAGAATGGGGTTCACAAGGCTGGGGTCACCCTATTGTTCACTAATATACTGTATAGTGAGATATGGCAGTTATTGAGAAGAGTCTACACGAGGGATAAATAACTTGTCCTTAATGACAGTGGGCAACTAAAGTATGGTGCAATATTCAGATCTATAAATCCATTTTCAGATTAATTTGCTGAATCCTTTTGCATACAGTACATGCACACAGATACCTCCTCCACCAAAATAAAAATCAGGACAGCGGCTTTGTGAACCTAAAAGACAATCTTCACATGTTGTTTTTTTTTAAGTAGGTGAAAAGGATGGGACATACTGTAATCACCTAGTACTGTATCCATCCTTCCTATATTCTATAAACATTTCCAATGGAAAACTGGCATTCAGGAATGGTGGAAAGTATTGCAAAGAGTTGTGCATTAAATTCTGTAAACGACTTGAAGTGGAAAGTAATTTTGTACATAGTGATCACAGGACTCTTAAAAGCATCATTTGATGATTAAAAGAGCTTCCCACAGTTTCAGATGAACAGCTGTTCATTAAGAATGAATGTTTTTAAAGGTTACTAACAATTTGTAAAAAAAAATCAACCTATATACAGTACATTTGTTAATATAATTTCTCCAAAATACCTCTATAGTTAAATACAAGCATAACTTCCTCAAAACACTAATAGTATATGCATTTTTAAATGCATTACAGAATGTATCCCTTTTTGTTCCTCCACTTCAGACTGTGACTGCCAGTTTTGACTGTGGCAAGACAGATCAGAGGGATGAGCATGGTGATTAACTATTGACAGTTCAGACAAATTGTGAAAACAGTTATTACTCACCTGACACTGTTGACAGGCCTGTTATTTGAGCCTGGATTCCTGAATTCATTATCTTGCAGAAAGGCAGATGTTTTACATAATATTGTAACAGCACTGCATGCTGCAGCGACTTGATGAGTCTGGGACACCTTTTGATTAATGTTAGTTAAATATTCTCACCACCCATGAAAGTAAGTTTAAATAAAATAATATATTTCAATATTTGTTTTGATGATGTAGAGCCGATTCAATAATTTCTTACGAGAATTTTCAATTCAATATTAAGGCAGAAATGTGTGTTTCTCTTTTTATCATTTTAAGAGATAATTGCTGTTAACATAATATAAGATACACTTAACAAGCTTGTTTCTATTTACTCCCCCCCTCTCATCAAACTGATTTGTTTTTTTCTTTTTAACTTTGAGTACTAAGCACAGTGAAGCCAGTACCAAGAACATGGATACTCCCTAGATGTCCCTAAACTGTTTCAGTAATAGGTCTCTTGTTGCTGCCTGCATTATTGCTCATCCAATTTTAAGTGAGTGTCCAGGTAGTGATAACTGGTAACATACTGTAACATCATGCACCTCAGAATACAGATGGGTCCTAAAAACAGGAGCTTCATTAAGTCAGTGCAAAGATGAGTACTTATACTGCATCCATGAAGATCACTTAAAAAATGCAAATGGTTTTACAATTTACATATTTTGGAGATATGGACTCTACTCTTAATGCCTTCCGCTGTTTTGTTTTTTCTGAAACAAAAAAATACTTCTAACATGAAACAAAAATGATTTCATGATACCATAGCAAAGCAAAGGAGTTTGACAAAATGTGATTATTCCAGACATTGTTTCTTTCCTGGCTTTTGTGCAAAGCAAAATCAACACCACTTTCTTAAAGTATATTTAAAGATCTAAGAGTTCAAAGTTCCTCCACTCTGAAGTTCTGATGACTCCATTATATTCCTCAATGAACAACAGTGTCACAGTCTGGCAACAGAAACTCTTGAACAATGGTTAACCTATTTGCAAGCTGACATCTGTTGAAAATACTGAAACCTCTTAGTGAACACCAAAAACAGGCTGTGAAGAAACAGATTTAAAAGAGGTTTCCATCTTGTAAAATCATAGATGCAAGAGATACTCTGTAACTGAACATTGGCTAAACAGGTTAGATTAAATTATATGGGATTACAAGCCAGCAGCCATATCACAGTGCAACTGGCAAACCAATGACATTAAGCAACTGAGCCTGGTCAGTGGATGAAAGAGCTCCTGGGAAAAACTAAGGTTGCTGCTGGAGGAGGTGTTAGTGGGGCCAGCAGGGGGCACTCATCCTGTGGTCTGTGTGGGGACCTAATGCCCAGGTATAGTGACGAGGACACTATACTGTACAAAGGCGCTGTCCTTCGGATGAGAAGAACGTGCTCCTATTTGGCTTTACATGGTAATAGTTCTGTTAATATAGCAAACTTGTTTTCAAACAGGGACAAGAATATCTTGATAAAATTAAAGAAAATTAAAATTGATTTACAATAACAGTTGTAAGCAATATTGTAGAAAGCATATGGAACTGTATCAACAAGTGAAAATGAAATTGAACTTCATGAAGGCTCACATGGGGACCAGGAAGTTTCTCTTCCCCTCCCAGTGAAATTCCGCAGTGACACTTTAGATCTCATGAGCCACGTGGTCTTTCTCACAGCAGTATAGCGTTGTCTACTGTATATTCATCAACCTATACAGCAGATCAGAATCATCGAATCAAGTTGCTAATGTCATTAATCTAAAGTGTTTATGATCCAATCAACTTTCATCAAGTCAAAATTAGAACTTTTTTTTGGAACAAAGATCTAAAGACAACACAATTTTCTACTCAAAATAACACTCCAGATAGCTATTTGTTATTTTACTCCATTGCTGTCAAGAGGACATTGCACTTTTTCAGGAATGATGATTCTACAAATTGGGTTGTTTGAGTAAAAAAGGCGTTTTAACAGAGACCCTATTTTAGGCCCATGGATTCACTATGAAATCATTTCTATCTAGCATAAAGAACATACTGGGAATAATTTTGTAACTGAGATAGTCAGAAAACTACCTATTGTTTTCAAGACGTTCATCTCTAAATGAATTGATTCTCTAAGCAAACACTCTAATAAACGTAAAACAGCAAGTGAAAATGTCCATGAATTAGACCTGGGACATTTCTGTTTACAAACTAAGCACTGCTGAAAGGTGATGTACTGTAGCACAAAATATCTGTCTGTTCTGTTTTCTCAAACCAGGGCAGTTTGTTGCATGTACTGTTTGTGAGACTGTCTATCAGTGAATGGAGTTGAAGTGAACTTTTTTTTGCCCTATCAAGAACTCTAAGAACTGAGACAAGTGCACATACTGCAACTGATGTACGGTATTCTTTTTCAGGCTATCTTTATTTAAAAATTCTTAACTGCAAGGAATATTTTCAGAAGTGCCTAGAATGAAGACCTTTACATAAGTAAGCATCATGTTTCAACAAACACAAGTTAATATCATTTACAAATTAACATCTATTTTAACATGAAAATACCTCGTCCATATACACATGGGATTAGCGCTTGCCTTTGGGATGTTTAGGCATGACTGGATATTTGGTGATGTAATACTGAATCTAAAAATAAATCAATACACACTTACATCAAGGTGATTGATTGTTTCAGCCTCTGTGGCTAGTTAGCCCAAAAGGCATGAAAGATTAATGAGATTGCCATTTATGTTGATTATTTTTATTACTGCTATTATTATTATTTGTATATATTTAGATTGATTTTGCTTCTCTCCATGTCTGTATTTAATTAATGTTTAAGACCATAAAAATGACATTATAACATACAGTGCCATATGTGAAAAAAACAAATGTTGCACAGAGAGGTACCAGAAAACAAGCTTGTTTAGAGTGTTGTACAGAAGTAGACTTCATGTACAGTACGTAAGCCCCTTTCCTTTTGAGGTGCAATATTTGGGGGGGGGGAATGAGATAAAAAGTGGTCTGGTCAATAGATCACAGACTTTTCTGCCTCATTTACACTGAAGGCATAGCTGGGTCATGGCTGGCTGGCAGTCATTGCAAGCCAGTAGAAACTGAGTTCTTCACCTTTTGTCAAGACTAAGCAAAGCTGGGTGTTCTCGTTGAGGAACAAAATTAGGCAGAAGACATATGAGAAAATATTACATTTTTCAGAAAAAAGAATATAAACTTCTGTAGCCCTAGTAATAAATGCAGAGTTACCTTTTTTAATTTTTTGTGTTTGGCATATGACTACATTATATCTGTGCAATTTTGAAACGTGATTGGATTGTTCTTCAAAGGAAATACTTTTAAGGTGTCTTAAGCATAATTACTGGTTTTTGATTACAATATGCAGCTCAAACTTCTCGCTGAACAAACAGCTGATCAGTGTTATAGTTTTTTTTCCACACAATTTGTTAATCAACAGAATAAAAATGGTGGCTTTAGTTTAATCAGAGACAAAATCTTTAACATCCCAACTTAAGGAGTTACATACAACATTGGTCATCCTTAAATAGATAAACAGGCTCTTTCTTCTCAGATGTATTTGTTTCTATTTGCTTTTTATTAATAGATTTATAAAAATATATATTTAATAGAATTAATTATATTAAAACTAAACAAATTAATTTGTTCAGTCTGTGTATTTGCTTTTATGCTTGAAAGCTGGATATACTGTACCTTTATTCCTGTGTTGGTTCACTATCCCACATGTTCTCTTTTCCCACAGTATGGTATACAGTAGCTCCTTTCTTGCCATGATGGGCTAGTCAATAGCAATCCAGGCTGGCTAATGCAGTAGCGTGGCTTAGCCAGATAGTGGTAGGAGAAATCGCCTCTGACTACACTTGGCAAGCTGTGGAAATGGGGGATTAGCACTTGTATCTTCTATTATCTCTTGTAATTTGAAATGTCGCACATTCAGGCCTGAGATCTTTACTCATCTAGGAAACTGCACATATCTAGAATATTGGTTATCAAGATTCCGATCAAGACTGGATCTTTAATATCATTCAATAACAATATAATACCATAGCTATTGGGGCTAAATCTAATACCAGACCTCCACAGCAAGTGATCAGAAAATTAAAAACTAACATACAGTATCTAAGAGATAATGTTATGGGAAAGTTTATAATACCGTTAACATGCTTCTGATCTCCCTGTCTACTGCCCAATGAACAGGATAATATCTGCTGTTTTAGAGTAGATATTAAGAAGAAAAAGCAATACTATACTAAAAAAAAACTTTACTTAGTTTATGCCCAGTTGATTGCTCACAGGCTTACAGTGTACTTGGTGACAAAAACACTTATGCTGAACAGAAGCCAAAGCAACACGCCACTGTTGAAGCTCTCATTAATTCTTGTCATCCTGTTTGTAAGTAAATCTCAGTTCAGCATTGCAGTAATTGTCTCCTTGCCATTCATCATAGCCTTGCCACAACAATGCTAATAACCCACATACACGGCAGTGTGAGCAGATTAAATACAGAAGATACAGAAGTGAGAACACTCATGACCACAGATGACTTTGAAGTGAACAAATCGGATCATAAGCATGTCTGAAAGTAGTCTACAGGCCTTCCGGGTGCCTTGAAAGCATCTGTAGAGCTCTGTATTGCTATTAGATTTCTCCAATTAAGACGATGATGCTGATATACAGTAACTTCTTAAGTTGCAGTGAAAACCTGCAAACACATCAGTCTTCTAATCACTGTGATCTACGGACATCCCTGCTTTAGGGTAAGCACTTCATGAGCATTTGGGTATCCCACAATGCTTCACTCAGTCTCCTTTGTCTAATTTCTGTGTTACTGTGACTCAAACTAGATGCCAGTACAGTATGTAAATGCAGCCTCCTCTTGCAATCTGACCCTAACGGGACACTGCTATCAAAACATGATAACAAAATTCTAGTAGTGTAGTCTGCCTACTGTTGAAGGCAAACTAATTTCAATAAATATAAAGATTCTCATTCATAGAAATGTGTTTTAAACTATGGTTCATAATCTTGGTTACATTTTCTGTTTCTGGATTAAAAAATATATAATTAGTTTTTTCTTAGGCAGAATTTACATTTGATCCAATTAAAAAAATCTGTTATAAATCCTTCTTTGAAACAGTTAAGAAAGTATGTATGAGTGCTTAGTTCTAGTGTATGAGTAGAATTTAGCCTGGTCTCCATAATATATTTAAATACATGTAAGAAATTTTCTACTTCAATTTGTGCTGTTTTTTAGAAAAACAGAATATTAAAGATCATGTACAATATGAGCATGTATGAAAGGTTGAAGACATAGCAGAGAGCATTTATTTAATAGTATTTTCTGGTGAATTGATAAAAGTTGCAAGCAGCACTAATCTACTTTGTGCTTACTCAGTTGCTCTCAGAAAGACACAGGCAATTTAACATAAATTCCCACAGCTGCCATTGACTGGCCTGTTTTTGTGAAGAAAGGGATTAAAAACAAGAAGACACTTCTAAACAAAACACAAGGAAGAGTAGCATTCACCAATGTGAAAAAATATCAACCTCTGGGGCATTTCAGAGGATGGAATTGGATTTGTTCTATGGATGAGCCCCCAGCTCCCAGCCCCATGAGGGATAAGCGTCAGCGTTCAATCTTTCAAGCCAAAGGAGAAGAATTTTGAAAATCCTGATTAATTCTCACACCTGCAGCTGGCAGATAAATATCATGAAGCACGAAGTAAAGCATTTAGTTTATCTTGCGCTCTTCAGAATAACCTTCAGATAAGCATTCTGGTTTCCAATAACATGTACCATTACACTTCCATTAGAAATGTTTAACATGCTCATAAAAACGCTCATATATGACATGATGTATGTATTTTAACAGTATTATGTTTAAAACATGATACATTTTAAATGTTTTTGGTTTCAGCTCTTAAAATTAACAGAAATCAATGGTTATATTGTTGATGTTCTGCTTTATGACAATCTTTAAAAACATAAAAGTTAATATCTTAGATTTCTAAGGTACTTACTTGGAAACTGGTGATGAAGTTATTCTAATAAAATACGTTACAGCATGAAGTGCTCTGGTACAGTAGATTCTGAACTAGCTAATGTATTGGGAAAGCTTTTATTGGCTTCCATGAAGTCAATACAATGAAATTAACCTTTTCTTTTGTCAATGGACAGAGGTAAGAATCAAAGCCAGCTCTTTATGAAATTTAGACAAGTCTTCTTTTAAATAATCTTAAGAGTCATATCAAATTGAAATAAACAAAATGCAGCTAGCAATGGGTGAGGAAATAATTGTTCCAGTGTTTGAGAGTTTAAGAGGCTGTCATGAACAACAGATGTACTGTACAATACTGTAAGATGTTTACCTTTGTATCCTTATCGGAACTGTTTTTAATCACCAGTGTACTAATCCTTATCCAAAAGTTGCCTATTCATTGGAGGTGTTGCGGATCCTATCCCAGCAGTAATATGGGACTACCCACTTGGATAAGATGCAGTTCACAACAACTGTAACTGTTTAATATTACTGTATATTTTTATAGTGAAGTGACAACTACCTGGTGAATATATTGACTGTGATAATACCTTATTGCACTGCAGAAGGAAACTGCATCCTTGAAAGTGGTTCAGACTCGTGATTGTTTTGGAGTATTGTAATAGTTTACTGTGCTAGATACAGTACGTGGACTTTTAGTGGTAACAAACCTGATGCTCTGTAGCTTGGCTCCAACCTTATTCCATTTAGTCTCAGAGAATCTTAGTAATGTTGTATGAAATCAACCCAGAGTAAGATGTTAACTTCAGATCTACTTGGTGACACGTTGAGTCACATACATTTAAGGAAAACCTAAAAATCTAAGCAGAAGCAAGTTTCTTCCTTCCCTAGCAACAATGCCAATAAATCCTGGAGAGAAGGATAGACGTCTCAAGGAAAGGTTGTAGAGAGATAAGAAATGTGTGGTGTTATCTTTGTCCTCTTAAGGCAGGGTGTTCCACCTCAAAAAGCAAGGCAAATCAGGATAGACAATTTGGAGGCAAATAATACTCTCAAATGCTACTCCAGCACCATATTTCTGTTACTGAAGAGTCATATGTTTTGTAATTGAAGATATAAATTTCCTTTATAAGAAGGCACTTCCATAACTGATAAAACCGGTTTTATTCCCAAACTTTCGGTTTGCCAGCATGTCACAACAGCCTTGCAAAGTTTATTTCAGTTTATGGTTCTCGACTCTGATTCTTGCCCAGAGTACAATATACAGTACAAGTGATAGTACTGCAACAAAACTTTTTCTAGGTCAAGCTGTTCTCTGAGTAGTGATCGATGTAAATAAACATATTGAGTACTCAGCCTTTTGGATATACACATGAAGGGCCTTCCTTGAAGTGGCCTCATTATACATTCCATCAGCTGTCAGCACTGTTCTTGTAGTTGAAAGTACAATAAGGCACTGTGCTCATCAGTCTCGATATGCATAACGACAGCATCTCTCAGTTACACGAACACATATATGTGATGTAGCGAGCAGACTGAAGAATCCTGCCTACCCTATTAAATAATTGTTATATTCTAAAAAAGCATAGGCAACCCCTATAGTATTACTACAAAACATAATGAATTGTGTAACAACTGCTCATATACTGTAATATACAGTATGAATAGGTATTTTTAGATGCAATAGGGATAATAAATCAAAGTACAGCTGTTTGGCTTTGTTATCCGATTCTCAAACTGCTCCTTTTTATATGTAGCCCAAGGATTTGTTCTTGTACTATATAGTATAGTGAACTTTAGTGCATTTGGTCTCCTGTCCTCAGTGAATCCCAATAGAACAGAAGTGACAACTTGGTGATTCTTCATTGAACTGTAGGCTATTATATCTAAAGGAATCTCACTTACTGTAACCTCTTGTCGCTAAGTCCTAAGGATTTATAAAATGCTGCTGGCGTGGATTCATGCTGTTTGGATATATAACTTTTTCTTTGTTTAACCATCTATTTTTAACCTTCAGCTATATATCCACTTGGCATTACTTGAATTCTGCTTATTAGATCCTAAGGCGTTTTAAACATTTTAAAGTTTGTATTGATGCCTTGTAGACCTCACACTCCCTTAGTCGGTTCCCTTATTGACATGTCTTGCGCTACAGCTCAGCCTTCAGTAGCATCATTGCAGGAAAGACACTGACTGACAAATGGGAAGGTAAAAAAACAGTAGAACAGAAAATACTTCTGACATTCTCACACATTTGCCTTAGTTCTGTGCTCTCTAGTGTCGTTTTTCTTTGCTCAGAGAATTTTTTTTCTGCATACTTTCAGATCCACCCACTGAAGAAAGAGATTTTAATAAGAAACTTTTGAGTCTGTGTTGGTTATCCTAAACCCAACTCCTCACCACCATTCTTTTAAGTAGTTCAATTCAATCCTAGTGAATGTGATGGAGGGACAAAATATGCAGAGAGACTTTGGCAGCGCAGTCATGAGGATGAGGCTGTAGAGGTGGATCTGTGGCTGTGGAAGGTTTTGTTTTGTACTGTGTAGGGCCATCCATCCTTTTTTCTAACCAAATCATCCAATTCAGGGGCACTGGGGAGCTGGAGCCTTATCTTGGCAAGCAACTGTGCAAGGCAGGATACAGCCTGGGTAGGACATCAGGACATTATAGGACACACACAGATGCAGGCAGTCACACCAGGGCCAGTTTTCCCAATAACCTGACAGGATGTCTTTGTACTGTGGGAGGAATCCAGAGGACCTGGTGGAAATATGCAGATGACACCACCATTGGGCTCATTTCTTAAAACAATGAAGCACAAGATTGGCTGGAAGTAGATAGAGCTGTCACTTGGTGTGCTAAGTACAACTTAACACATCCAAAATGTTTGAGGTCATTGTGGACTTCAGGCGCTCGCAGGATCTCAAATCCCCCATCTCCGTCAATGGTCAACAAATAGCCATAACCAACTCATTTACAGTAAATTCCTGGGCACCAAATAGCTCTCTTAAATGGCACATCAACACAGACCATCTCATCATGAAGGCACATCAGAGACTGTGCTTCCTTAGACATCTAGGGAAGTTTGGAGTCAGTCGACACCTCCTTGTCCTATTCTACACAACCGTTATAGAGAGCATTCCGACGTCTTCTATTTCTGTGTGGTACAGAAGACAGACATCCTAACAAGGAAAAGACTTCAACGCATTGTTACAAAGGCCTCTAAGATCACTGGCACTGCTCTCTCCTAGGTTGAATCATTGTACACCCAATGTATGTACTATCATACGTGCTAACAAGATTATTGCGGATCCATATCACCCCGCGTGATTTTTGCATATTCGATTATAGAGTGGATTTTTATGTTCTGTATTGTGTACTGTCTCTCGTCCTGTATTTTAATCTGTATTGTATATTGTGCATTCTGGTCCTGTATTTATACTGTGTGTTATCATCACATGTTAAATGTCTGTAGCAAAGCTGTACCAACAACAATTTCCACTGGCCTCGGTCGTGTGGCAATAAAGATTCTATTCTATCCACAGCTGTCTTTATGTGGGTTCTAAGTACATATACAGTACAACAGTTCCTTTCTCCTAAACAAGATATTGACCGGGGAAGTATTCAGATTTTAAAACCCCCCCCTTCAAGAATGTTTGAATGCAGAGTGCGACGCCAAAACGTGGTTTTGTGTTCTTGTTTGTGCTCTGAAACTAGCCGATTACAACCGATTAAAACTCTTTTCCAACCTTCGGTGAGCTGTGTTGTGACTTCCTGTTGACACTCCTACAGTACAAGGCTGCCGGAACCCCCCTCACTACTGGGAGGAGTGAGCAAGGGAGCTGCTGCAAGGGAACACGGGGGATTGAGAGGGACACATGTCCCAGGTTTGAGATTTATATTTGTAGACAAGGTGAGTCGGGGGAGATTAGGATCTAAGGTACCTCTGTTATAAACTCCACTAATCCTCCATATACCGTTTTCTGTATGGCAACATAAAGCTGCACAAACAGTATGCCAAAGTATGTAACTTAAAGAAATTTACTGCAAATCAGCTCTTGCATGACTGGCACATATTTTGGAAATTAAAGAACAGGTTTTCTAATGAGTTACATTGGACAAATGTGGAAATCAGTCACACAGACTGATCCCTCTGATAATTGTTGATAATGATCTATTATGGTGAGGTTATTTTAAAATTATTTAAAAGGCTGAGATTACACCTCATGTACCATAGTGTCTGTCAATATTGGGTAAAAAAAATGTGGTTTAGTGAGAGCCTGCACATAGAATAAATGTAAAGTTGACATGATGCTTTCATATACTACACAATTCCTTTTTCATTTAAAATATTTTTGGTGTACAAATGGTATATTTACCACTACTCAGTCTTAAATTATCCAGTATTGTCTCGGGCAAATATTTGATTTCAATTAAGTTGATAATAGGACATTATCAAACTGTGCATTATGTATATTGAGAGGGGAAACGGTTTCAGATCAAGAAATATGACAGTTGGGGAATAGGTGTTCTGAGAAATGCATGACTTTTTTTTTCTGTAATTGCTGAAGTGACATCAACTTGCAGCTTAGATTCTGTTTTTATTAAACATTAGAGATGAACAGAGAAGCCAAGAGGAAAGAACTGAACATATTTTAATATTCATTTTTGCTTTGCTGCTTTCAGGCAAGCAGATTTTGAAGTACCCTTATTATATTGACACATCCTTTGAAAGTCAAGATAAGAATAAGGTCTTAATTTCCACTACATTGGGGAGTTTCTATTAGTTATTTCAACCATCCTCAAGGGATAAACTGTCCTTTTTGAAAAGAGTGAATTATTGTAAATACAAGTACTGTCATATACTGTACATGAAACTTGCTGTGTATTTCATACAGTGCATATTGCATAGTACATACTGTAGGGATACGTAATGAAGTATTTGACATTTTTAAAAATCACTTAGATCTTTCAAAAATGTGATTTTCTTGAAGCAGTAGGAGTGCCAGGGGGTATTAAAATAATTAATTTACATATTCTAAACTGAATTTTAGAACGCATTACGCAATTGTCTTTTATTACTAACTGTGCTGACTTTTTTTTACTTCTCATTTCCATGAGACACTATAGCTGTTGCTTCTCCGCTGTGCTTTTGGTTTATTAATTTGTTTAGTTGCTCTACATTGTAAGTTTTTTTTTTTTCCAATACTATCTTTTGTTGCTTAGTTGTTTGGAAGCTGAGTTCATTCTTGATGCTGTGCTGAGTGGCTTATTTTGATGGCTGGAACCTTTTCTTACTGCTGCTCCTGCCTGATTCCCAGATTTCACCGCAGTTCAGCCACAGGTCTCTTATCCAGAGAGGATAGTCCTGGCTCCACGCCATTGATATTAATGCCAAAGGCTGGCTTGGTTCACTTTGTCTGCTTTTATGACCCCTTGTTGGCTGGAAAGAACTGGTCATTTTGCCTAATAGAATTCTGATCCTCCTTGCTGGTACTGTATATTTTGTCCCGTCATAGGATTTCCTGTTGACTGTTGTGAATATTGCATTTTCTCTGGGCTTAATGTGTAATTTTGAATGACTGCCAGCCTTGAACTTTTTACAGATACTGTAAACTGAAATCTATTATTGGTTCAATAATCATAATCCCACTTTTCATTTTCTCTTGAATGCATTTACTCTCAATAGATATGGCTATATTGGAAAAATGCCATAACTTTGATAAGGCTATTAGGTTTAGCATTCAATCACGAATGTAAAGAAGTTTATATGCTGGCCTACTTGTGCAGGACTTGTTACATTCTTTGAACGTTTACTTTTTAACACAAAACTCTCAGCCTCTCCTGGGAGACCTGGTTTGCTATGCCCTGAAACCTAGTAGGTTTCCATTTGAGTTTCTAGAGCTAGTAATTCTGCTACTGTACATCCAGTGTATGTAGGTATTTTACTCTGTGAACTGGGGCTTTTCTAACCACAAAGATGTCCTACTGATCGTCTAGCCCCTCATAGTAAACAGGCTGCAAATTTTCAGAGGCTGAAAGTGAGGAATTGTACAACTTGAGGGAGGATCACAGCACTTATCTTAGAATAGCTCAGTCTGTTTGAGGCTTCTGTTGCTCTTTACACTGACACTCTAAAACAGGTTATTGATAATCTAATTCCTACAGAAATTCATCTTGAATTTCTATACAAATGAATGATCTATGAATACAGCAAAATAACTCCTATGTAGTGTCTTGGTCCCTGTTCCTATGCCTCTACTCAAAGTTTGCCTGTCTGCTTTTTGTCCCTTTGTTATTGATTTAACCAATGAGACCCTGTGATCTGGACTTGTTCCTGAAGGCTTAATGCCAGCAGCTATCACCCATGCGTTAAAAAACATTTCCTTGTGCCTCAGGAATTTAATACCTACTCATATTTCTAATTTCAGGTTTTTCACAAAACTTCCAGAACAGGCAGTGGCATCTCAAATACTGTATATCTTGCATCCCTGAGAGCTGTCTGAAAATTTTCAGTAAGGTTTTAGACGGAAACAAAATACTTCAACAGCCACTGTTAAGGTAGTTATTACATTGCTGGTGACTATTGATTATTGGAATCTTAATATTTCTCTCCTTTTTAAGTGCAATTTTCACTTTAAATCACAGCATCTTGATAGATCATATGGAAGACTTCCTGTTGCTCAGATAATGTGCAACCATGGACTTGGGTTTCCCTACTTTTCTCATAATACTCATGTACAGTATGTGCAGACTAAATCAGATAGTGCTGGTGAAGTCTTTTTCACTTCACGTGTGTCTGTCTGATATTAAGATATGATACAGAACTCTCTTAAGCTAAAATCCACCTGCATAAATTGCCTATCTGATCCTGAAATATTAATACTGTACATACCCTTATTTAATCAAGATTAATCCTTCCTTACTGGGGGATTTTGAAAGATAAATAAATCATAAATATTATCGTATTTGTCAGCTCCCGTAGGACCGCCAGGCAGCAAACTCAAAAAGTCAGTTCCTATTCAGTCCACTAATCAACCAGTTTCTGTGATGACTTGATCTGTCAGGAGATCAATTCCACCTGTGCACAATTAATTTATGGCTTGCCTTCACCAGCAGGATATTTAAGACGGTACCTCCTGGTTCGCTCTTATTACTTCTTCACTGTTCTTGTCGGTCTGTTATCCAGTCCCTTTTTTAAAAAAAATTCCCAGCTTTGCTTACACTTGTTCTATAGAGTACGTTCATGAAACGCACACAGGCAGTTTCGTCTCCTATGCTTAAACCTGTGCTTGTTACCTCAACTTCATCCTTCGGTCTCCCATGTGCACTTTGCCACATGTCTTCCTGAGTCTGAACTTTTGCTGGCTTGTGACTCTGTCCTTGGACTATACTTTACTGATGTTTTCCGCAACAACTTGCTTGACTGCTTCTTCACCCTTGCTCATCCACCTGTGCTTGGGTTCACTCTTCTTCCCCAGACCGCTTAGCTCGGCCAGATCAGTGTAGATGTACATGTGCATATAAAAAATATAACAAGGAATTCCAAAACGAAATAACTCTAATCTCTAAATGCCTGGTATCTTGACATGAACTATGAAATCAATTTGTTCAGGTTTAAAATCTCCGTTTTATTAAAGACAAACTTTCCTGAATTGCATACGGGATTTCATAACTCTCCATAAAATTCCTAATATTTATTTTAACAGATGCTGAGGCATCTCAAAAGCAGAAGGTAGTTGGTTTCCGAGTTTTGGCACCATATAAAATATGTAATTAATTTCTTGTCAAATCTGGAAAATAGTTTATACACATTTCCAAGCGTGACAACTGTCAGTGCAAAATGATAGATAATTTCACTTGAAAACAAAAGCTTGAGGCCACAGGAACAAATGAACAGATAGGCAAGAAACAGTTTAACAGAGTGTTGGGTTTTCAACCTAATTAAAGCAACAGGAATATTTCATGTGGCTTTTATTCAAGCCCTATGAAGCTTTTCTGGTGATCATTATGTAAATAGACCGTCTAGAAATATTTTACATTTAAAAATGGAGCTATTTTAGCCCCAAAAGGAACAATAAATATAAAGAAAAGCTAGAATGTACATGTACACATGCAAAAATAAATCTGAAGCTGTCCTGATTATTCCTTTGAAACCTGGGACTGTCCACAGAGAAACCGGACGTTCTTTTGCAAGTAGATTTATGAAGGGTTTTCATACCAAAATAAACTGACACTTTTTGTCAAATAAGTATAAATGGATGTTGTAAAAACACAGGAAGCATGCATATAGTGCAATTTAGGAGCTCAGATTCACCTTTTAAATAGCAACCATTGTAAACATGTACAGTACCTTCACTTTATGCTCACATCTAGAAAAAGAACTTTATTCCGGTCCCAATTTCATCTCAACAAACATGATTATTCCCTGAGAATTTACTCCTGATATTAGACATGCCATCCATTTATTCTATCCCAAGTGCAATTCCAAAAGTCAATTCTACTTGGCAGCTGCAGTTTCAGCAGCTAACTGAAATGAAATCTCACCAGTACATACCAACACATCTCCAAGTCCTAGAACAATCCATCAACCTATTTGTTATTTAAAGGTACATACTGTATACTCTACCTTTATTTACACAATTTCTACAACCTATTCAGTTTCTCTTAATGTAGAAGACCTGTCTTGTCTAATTTGGACATTACTTGTTATTGGAGAATAACATGCTGTCCCTTTTCCACCTCTCTGAAAGTGGAAAATCTGGACATCATTGCTGGATTGAGGTATAGTTAGGCAATGATCAAATGGAAGCAGGAGGAAAATGATACTAAAAGGCACAAAAAAGGTCACAGAAACTGGTCTTTTTTTTTTCTCCAATAGTAATGCAATTTGATTTTTGCTGCTGCATAAGCTTTTTCATAACGAAATACCAAAGTGTTAATCAAATGATTTCAGTGTAGAAATGTAACTAGATCCTGTCACTAGTATTTAAAGGTTTGAAAAAAAGTTGTAATTTGAATGGTTTCGATTTAAAAATTATATTTCTTAAATGCCTTTTTCTTTTGATGACAAAAATAAGTGGCTTCATCCAGTGGGGGGGAACTGTATGCTCCCATTTTCTGGTTTCCATGCAATAAACAAAATTACTAGACTTTATTATTGGACACAACAAATAAGCTACAGTGCAATTACATTAGTTCTCCACACCATAAGCTGAACCTCAGACCACAACAGAGCTTTTTCACCTTTTGCATTAGGAAAGGCGACGTGACTTATTTATTAGATTGAGATTGCAATCAGCCATGAGCACTGACCTCTTTTGCATTCCACATTCTGTTTGATGCCAGTAGCCAATTCATTTTGTTTAGAGATGAAACCTGTAAGAGATATTTCAAGGGTAGAGAGATGCTCCTTTCACAGTGGGCTGCCTCATATTCAGAATGGTTATTGACCAAAGGAAAGTATTCTCCTACCAGTCTGTGAAGAAGCCCAACCATTTTAACCCTTTAACCCTTGCTTGGCTATCAGTCTGTTAAATGTTAATGCAGTTCAGAATGATCTCCTTAGAATCCAAGACTACAGTCATAATATTTTTTCTTATCATCTTTCTTATTATTTGTTCTAATAATGCTGATCATTTTTACAATTATGAGCTCCTTACATCATTTGCAACTTGAATATGGTCTCTAGATGACAGAGATCCTGATAGCATTTTTTTTCTCTTTTTGTCCTTTTGGTGACAAAGAAAATGCTCTTCAAATAGTGTGATGACAGACTATCAGATATGCTTTGTAAATGACATGCTATTCCAGGGCAAGTAACCAAGGGCATGCAGTAAGTCATCCATTAAAGATTCTCTATTCCGTACAATCCAAATACTATACAATAGAAGGCAGATGAGTAATTTTTACAAATTGAGATTCAAAAATCTCCTGGTCCATCAAAAATTCCATTGAACACAAATTTGACATCTGATTGCAATTCAAGATAATAAAACACAGGAGGCAGGGTATTATGGATCCCTAGAAGATGGATGCCACTGTGGAAACACCTGTAGCGAAATGACTGAATGAGTGAGCTTTGAACGAGTCTGACAAATGGAGTCTGTGATACAGTAATTGATTTGCTATCCGAAATCACAGCAAGACTTTAGGGAATGTAATGACTACTGAAAGCAAAAAATGTATTGTTTACATACCACATTAGCATACACATTCAGTCTTTATATTTCATTATGTTCAAATGTCATACTTAGATATTTTGTGCTGTTTATATGATTGCAAATGATTAGAGAACATTTCAAAATAAATGAAATTGTTTATACTTTTGGCTTTTTCTTCTACACACAAACAAACCCAGTATAGATTAATATATTACCAGAATAATGTTATTAATGACATTACGTTAATGACCACATTTAAAAGAAACATCTTTTTGTGCGGAAAGCTTTGGCAAGGCAAACACTTTCAGATGCTTGCTTTCTCACCTGCAGCTTGTTGGTAAGACTTTCTGCAATAGCTATTTAAGTAAATGTCACAGCTCCCCCTGCTGCCAGATTCAGTTGTCTTTTGTAACTGAGAAGAGAAGAATAAACTTACTCCTGTGTGTTGCAAATTCAGTTAACTCTGCAAAAAACAGAGCTGAGTCACTACAGAAAGAGGGCTCTTTAAAGTGTGTAGGGAAATATGGCTTTAATTATCTGCCTACCACTTTTAGCCTTATTAAAAGATGCCTGGCCTGAGGAAACTAACACCCAAATTTAGCTAATAATTTACAAGCCTGTATCTAATTCTTTATCCCATGAAAACATTTCCAGTTAAAGCAAAAAAAAAAAGCAGTTTTACGATGGAAGGTCAATGGAGAAGGAGTTTAACATAATGTTTTAATCTGACAGACTACTGTGACTCAAAACAGTCATTTTTTTTCTTGGTGCAAAAGGTTAATATTTTTCTCTTAATGTTCATTTTTCATATTCTTAGTAGGGGTTATATATAAAAAATGATTTGACCTTCTCAAACAGGACCATTCCACAAAAACATAACTCCTGATCCATGTGTTATATACTGTAGGGGCCATTTCCTCACCAGAAATTTGGCTGGGAGACACCCTGAGACTGGAGGGTTTGTGGAAGTGAGAAGAAGTCAGAAGATGGTGGAACTAGACCATTTTCCATTTGCTTCAGTGTGTTATTACTTAAGCAGTGGAGAAGTGGACTCAGTTGAAATAGTTCAGTTGAATTTCTCAAATCGTTAGGGTTTAGCTTCCCATGTAAATAGTTATGGGCATTAAGGTGTGGTTCACTGCTCGAATCTGTAAATAACATCACATTACAGTGGTGGGTTATATCGCCACCAGTCTACAGAGACAGAGGAACAAAAGGGAGTCAAAGCTTTTCCCAAAGGGGAAAAAGACTCACACCTGAGGAAGCATTGCGTTTCCTTTCTTTTCTTTTCAGCATGGAATAAACCCGTTACCTGTTCCTTTACAGCCTACTGTATGCATGCTGACAGAGCTACCTACAGTACTTGAGCTACTGATGCCTGGTTATGATGATTTGGCGGCATGGAAGGCATTTAGAATTTAGTTCAAAATGGCAGCTCAGGGAGGCAGCCTGGACAGTGAACACACTGCACAGACCGCAGGGAGACTGCAGGAGGGATCTGCAGCTTGGGCCCTCCTGGAGGCGGAAAATGGAACAGCCTGCTGTTATGAGTGGCTATGCATGACCTTGGCATAGCACTTCAGTACTATGGTACCTCCACCACACCTCGGCACAGCACGAGTGAGCTCATTCACCAGAGACCTCTGCTTCCTTTCAGCCCAGAGTCAACACTCTGTGCCAGGAGTGGAACAAGAGGAGCTTTCATGTGCTTACTGCACCACTGGCATTTTGCCACCAGGTATCCTTTGAACTGAACATAGCACTAGTCCCTAGAAAACACAAGGAATCCATAATTAGAGGCAAAACTCCCTAGAATGGAGTGGAGAGGGATGGAAGAACACTTCAAGGCAAGGGAAAGCGGGAAATCTAGGTCAGACAAAGAAGGTTGTCTGCCCCACAGCTTCAGAGAGCTAGGCCAAAGTAAAACAAATGTCAGAGCCTAGAGGGTGGTATTGCCAGGTTTCAAAACAACAATTAGGTGAATAAATAAAGGACATCTTTGTCTCATGGCAGGTACCATTGGCACGTGATGGAAAAGGAACCTAGGAGTTGTACATTCAGTACTGTCAGATACTAGAAAGGCAAAGTAGCAATACAATGGTACATAGAATGCCTCATTACAAAGCATACAGTATAGAGCTTTTATTAAAATTGCTTAATGCTTTAATTAAAATATTTCTTGAATACTGTATGTAGTCCTGGATTATAATTGGAGAAAATTCAGAATAGAGCAACAAGACTGATTCCATAGCTTGAGGTAATGAGGCAGGACAACAGAAGTAAAATATAATCTTTTTTTTAAATCTGTGTACAAGATGAGGATCTTGATATCTTCAGATTTTTCAATGGAATCGACAAAGTAGTCATTCCAAGTTCAATTAACAGAATGCATATTTAGTTAATTACTGTAGCACCCACTGTAGCTATTAACAACAAAAATAGAGGCCATACAGTGGCCTCTAGTGGTAGGTCAGCTATAACTCCAGCCCTTTCTTAAGAATCGTCTGCCAGATACTACACTGTATGTTTTACAGCAGCAGTATTGGTATACAGACGGACAGAAAAAAACAACAATATGCCTTTATATTTGCATAGTAAATCAAGTGTTAAGTAGGGATATGTCTGCAGGTATAAATGAGAACTTAAATCTATTGGTTTTGGAGTGAGAGAGTCAGTATCTGTGTTATGATGGAAGTAATTGGAATTCATTAAACAAGGGGTATGAAGGATTATCACAAATGGATTTTGCTTTACTCAAAACACGTGAATGATAAATGGGGGAGAGGGCAGGAAGATCAGCACCAATGCCCTACTGAGATTTTCACAAAACTGCCCAGTCTGTTCTTGATTTTTTTGTTGATGAGCGTTGTTCATGCAAAGAATGCATTATCAAGATGCATAATAGAGGCATAGATGCTATGAGAGAGATTTGATGGTGTTGGATTCACTCAGTAAATCCGAAACTGATGAGCAGTGACCGTTATCAAGGATTGTTTTGTTCTACATTTAGCCCCACCATCCATACAACACAAGATTCCTTGTGCAAACCGTGATGAACGATAATTGATGTTTGAAGACCGAGAGCTCTGAAAATGAAAGGCTCTCCCATGACCCAAAGGGAAAGATATTGTAGTAGTGGTAGTACAAGTGAGACTTGTAGTGTTAACTTAATGGTGGAATATGGAGCATCAACAAAATGTCCCCGTCACGCTCTTGTCCAGAAATCACACTTAAACTGCTGATTGCTGCCAGATATAGCGTGATCTAGGAAGAGCGTGACCGCCCAAAACGTTCTCCGCAGGACTAGCTCTGCGTGTTACAGTTCTCTAGTGCTCTGCAGCAAAGGAGCAGGTTTCGAACTTATCAGCACTGACGGGTGCCAAGTACCAGCACTGTTAAAACGTCCAAATAAATCCCTGGAAATAAGTGTCTAACTAACAAAATAAGGATATATACTAAATAATTAACTGTATTGAAGATAAGCCAGATGCATTTCTCCACAATTATCTTTTAACTTTACTCCTGGATTAATCTTTTTTTTTTTTAAATGATGTCTGTTATATTTAATATACAGTAAATAAGCCTTACAGAATCACGGGCTTTATTGCCATTTTGTTTAACAGCACCTTAATTTGGCATTCTTGAAAAGACAAATGGTAAGATCTTGTCACAGTTCATCAGCATCATTATACCATCAGTAGACCTTACTGGGCTGGCATTATTTTCTACAGAAGCAACATTTTCAGTACTTTGCAAATTTACCTTTCTGACTCTCCGAGATCTTGCCTGAGAGTTTGAACTTGTGAGCACAGTGACTACACATGCTGTATAGAAGAGGCCAGTGTTTGACAGGATAGTTTAGCTTAAAAGCTGCTGCAAGGCAGAGATTATTTAACATGCAAGTCTATACACTACAACTAATATCGTACATAAGTTAAAAAATGCCTCTGCATTGTGAAAACGGATCTCAATAACAAAAACGAAACATCTAAATACTAATGAACAGATGTGGGGAAAAGCTGCCAATGTTTTAGTGCAGGCGTTTTTGCTTGCTGTAGTTACAGTAGAACAAAGAAAATAAACATGATTGGATAAAAATTTCAAATGACACAGATGTTTTTCTTTGGTGCAGATGTCTTTTAAGACATAATAAATCAAGTTTTATTTTAAAATAGAAGCTGTATACCCTTAAATCACATGTAAAATATTTGTTATAGCTCAGATTTCACATAGATTTAAATTCACAATAATAATAATTGCTTACACTTACATAGCACTTTTCTGGACGCTCCACTCAAAGCACTTTACAAGTAATGGGGATCCCCTCCACCTCCAGCAGTGTGAATCCCACACCTGGATGATGCGGCGGCAGCCAGAGTGCATCAGTGTACACACCACACACCAGCTCTCAGTGGGGAGGAGAGCAGAGTGATGAAGCCAGTTCATAGATGGGAATTTTTTAGGAGACCATGACTGGTAAATGCCAGGGGGAAATGTAGCCAGGAGGCTGGGGTAACACCCCTACTCTTTTTGAGAAACACCCTGAGATTTTTAATGACCACAGAGAGTCAGGACCTTGGTTTTACATCTCATCCAAAGGACGGCTCCTTTTTTTTACAGTATAGTGTCCCCGTCACTACACTGGGGCTTTAGTGGCACCCCCTGTCGGCCCCACTAACACCTCTTCCAGCAGCAGCCTGAGTTTTTCCCAGGAGGGTCTCCCATCCAGGTACTGGCCAGGCTCATGCTGAGCTTCAGTGGGCTGATAGTTGTGAGTTATTCAATAGAACATAAGAGAGGCTACAAAGAGGCCATTCAGCCCATGTAGTTAATTTGGTAGCCAGTAGTTAATTCATTCAAGGATTTCTTTCAGCTCTTTCTTGAAAACAAAATGGTTTCAGTCACATAACTGGGAAGCTTTTCCCACAACCCTTAGGGTAATGGCATGACTCCTGTTCCTTGTTGCACTACCTTGTGATTTCAACTTGCGCCCTCTGGTTTGTGTTTTGATGTCCGTTCTGAAGAAGACCACTGTATCAGTGCCTTTGAGGATTTTGAATTGCTGACATCAGGTGCTTCTTAGTCTTCTCTGTTTTGGACTAAATGTGGAATGGATGTAAGGATCCTGGACATGTAGGATCCGATCCAACCCACTCTCCATGTCGGATTTGCCCCGCTCCCTGGTGGGATGCCACCTCCCGCTGCTGGTTTGAAACATGGTGTGTCATCACAGTGGCCACAAACTGGACTGGCCCGCTAGAGAACTGAGCTTGAGAGTAGAACTCAAGGTTACTGAAAAGTAAAAAGAAAGAGTAAAACGTTCAACATTGAGGCTGTGAGGGCCCCCTTAAGCATGTGAAGAAGGAGAGAGGGAAGAAATAAAAGGGAGAGGGGAGGAACAGAGGGGAAGAATCACCAGAATTTAAGGTGAAGGAGAACAGTGACACAAAACTTCTCACAAAGGGAAGCATGAGAGCCAGCATTATGTGAATTGAAAGGATGTACTGTACTGTAGAAGTGGATTAGTTGCATGCTGGTGAATGTGTCATCGGTCCTACCACTTTCTAAGTGCTATATCCAGTCCCGGGTCAGAGCCTATCCAAGCAAGCATAAGGTGCAAGGCAGGATACATCCTGGATGGGACGCCAGTCCATCACAGGGCAAATACAGCGTAAACACACAATCACATCAGTGTCCATTTTCCCGGAACCCAATTAACCTACCAGTATATCTTTGGACTTGAAAGGAAACGGGATCACCTGGAGGAAACCCATGAAAACACAGGGAGAACATGGAACCCAAGGCCCCAGCACTATAAGACAACAACTGTGCCTCCCGACGAATGTATCAATTTTGTCTAAAGATGGCATACACTATAGGTATAAGTGTGCTGTTGGACAAGTACAGTATTTGTAGCTCAAACAGCACCGAGTGCCTGTAGCTGCTGTGGGCGGCTATGGAAATTGTGAGTAAATGTGAATGGCTGGTAGGAGTGGCAGTGGGTCTGCAGAAAAGATCTGGCAGGTGTCTGTTCTCACTGTTTCTTTTTTCACTTGGAATCTCCCACCCCACGTCTCTCTCTCTTATTCCTGCTCATCTGAGTAAAGCTCCACACCTGCAAAGTAAATTTTACTTTTTATCAGTGTAGAACTAATTTTCATTTGTTAAGAGTTAAATAAATAGGTCACTAACAAGACTAGACTGCAAACAGTTACAGCTTCCAACTTGCTAAATCTAGTCATGAAATAGTGTAGAAAAGTAGCCCGCCAGACAGGTGGATATAAACGTTTGTTGCAAAGAAAGTACAGTATGTATTGGATAAAATGGCTATCTAGTTACAAAGAGGAACAGAATTTTCTGAACTCGGAATTAAGAAATACAAGTAGGTTACGTGACGGCACAGTCACAGTGGTGCGGCGCTGGGGACCTGTGTTCAGTTTCGGAGCTGGTGTTTGCATGTTCTCCCCGTGTTCCTGTGGTTTTCCTCCAGGTGCTCTGGTTTACTACCACGGTCCAAAAACATTCTGGTACTGTACTGTAGGTTCATGGGCCTCTGGGAAAATGTTCCCTGGTGTGATTGGTATTGTGTGCGTCTTTACCCGTGTCTTTGTGGGCCATGTACTGGGCTGGCAGCCCTACAGTAGCTACGGTCTACCCTCTATTGCGCCCATTGCTTGCAGGGATGGGCTCTGGCTCCCCCCGTGACCCTAAATTAGAGGAAGTTGTTTGAAAATGGGTAGAAGGAAGTAGGTCATATCATCATCTTGTAATATGCTGGAACACCGATTTTTGACACCTTCGACTCTGCTGTCCCAAGGCTGTCCAGCAGGTAAGAGCTGGCAGCCTGAACAGTTTTTCTAGAGGATTAAAAGGGTCAGACTGCTATTTCATTAGAGACACTTACATTCTAAAGTTTTAGAAGATTTTTTTTCAATTTTTTACATTGTTTAGCTACATACTGTTTTTGTAACGATTTCTAAATAAACAAGTCGTCCTTTAAAAAAAGAATAAAAACAATGCGCAAAAGATCATACTTAAAAATAGAATGCAGGGTTGAATCAGTGCCATAATGGTGGTGACAGATGACTAATATTTCTTAGTTCTCGGGAACTAAACCGGAATGCACGCATGAAACCAGTTTATGTAATACAAAACCAGACGGGAACAACTGGTTGGATATCGTGTCGTAGACAGTGGCATTCATCACATGAAAAGGCTGTTTCTATCCAAATGGTGACGTTAAGTGTACTGAAAGTGTATTTGTGTATGAGCCTGACTACCTTAGATTACTCAGTTGGTGGATTTACTCGCAGACCTTAATATTTTTAAGGAGGCCCTGCTGCACTTTCCTCCTCTAGCTTCTATAGTGCAGTGCAAATGGAATGACTGCCTCCTTTAAGACTATCTAGCCTTGACTCGGATTCACATCCTTCTGCAGCTGGCCTTAATATCAGATTACCTCACTTTGCTTTTTTCTTCACTCTGTCAATTAGCTTTTTAATGAGCTTAATCAAAAGCACTCTAATTGCTAATACATCAAGGAAGACAGAGAGGTGGCTAGAGTCAGAGAGTGGTAAGAATAATTACTATTTATTATTACTGTGTTATCCCTTTTAGGGGTTTGTACCATAAGGTCATATCCAACAAAGTCATTAATCTTCTCGTGGGCACCTTTAATCAAGGCTAGCCATGTGGGCCGGTGAGTATAAGTTTCATTTACATTTCTCTAAATATCATGCCCATATCCATTGTATAACTGGAACATGATAAGTGAAAGCTTTCACGTACATACCAAATCCTAACTCGCAACACGAGTCTCTTTGACGCTATTAAGGGTTGGTTTTATTTTTTTATTCCAGTTAAAGCTACAAAGCAGGGCAGGGAAAACTGTCGGTATCAAGAAAAACAAATGACTACTCCCATAAAGTTGTTTTTTCTTGAAATGATAGCTGAATTGCGCTTTATTCAGGATAATTAAGGATTTATTGTAAGAGACAGCACATCCTATTCAATCTTCATCTTATTAATAGAATGAATATGAAAATTACAGTTCTGATGTTTGTACATTGCTATAAACAGATGGAATGAACAGAGGTTATATGTTAATAAGAACTAAAATAATTAAAAATCACATCTGAACATTCTTGTAATAACCAGTCCATTTTTACTGCACCTTTTGTGGATACACCTTCTAAAAGACTGATTTTCCCCAAATTTTAAATTGTAAATATTATTTCACTCTTCAAACACATGGTCTCCTGGTAGGATTGGCTCCTGTAAAACAGAACTCTGATAGTATTTATGGTTGAAAACGATGAAGCAGAATGTGAGTCTTCCAGATTATCAAAGCCAATTTTAGGTATGTTAATGGTTTCATTATCTCCACTGCAGTACATAAATCGATGTGTCTTGCCTGGGTCTCCAAATTGTTCTATTCTTCTGTAGCCACTGTTGATCAAGCTTTACAAGCAATTAATTTCATGCTCAGAATCAACTCAACTTGAACAGCATTCCTGGCTCAAGATTCAGATATGGGACTGATGATAAAACAAAGGTTGAAAAAAGATTGAAAAAATGACCCAAAAATCATGTTGACTACATCTGTGTAATGTGTAGGTTTATAATTATGCTTTGCAATTTAAGAGGGTGTTTAAATCTGACAAACATTTACTTTGGCTTTATTAATTAACTTTAATCCATCTAGTTTGCATTTTTCAAATGTGCTAATACAGTATCCACATCTCCATGGTTCAATAAATAGCAGTTTGTTTTAAAATCATGCAAATCCACAGATGCTTAAAGTCTGCTTAAAATTCAGGTGAAATTAAATACTTCCAATCCTTTGTTATACAATTTCTTCTTTATAAAAAGCCATTTTAACCACTAGTAAATGTTGTTCACAGAAATAAAATACCAGTGAGTCAGGCAATGTTGAGAAGACCCAGTGTTTAATTGTCTCAGGATAATTAAGCCCTTTGAGATGATTGCTTTCAGAGATGTTATTTAAACTAAAGGTTATTATTAATGGAAACGAGAGCATTTAAGTTATGCAAGGGTTTGGTTCCAGAAACCCTTTCATAAATCAAATTTCACTGTAATGAAACTTATATTTTTTAATTTAAAACACAAAAATATGTTTTAATTAGATTCTGTAGAAATAAAACCATGGGTTCAATAAGGTAAGGAAGCTATTAACATGGCCAAAGGAAGTTCCCTTTTATGCATACATAGCCATAAAAATACACTAATCATAATAATTTAATTTACATGTGATTTAAGGAAAGTAATACGGTATTTGGGAAATGCAAGTGTCACGTAATCCAGGGAGTGCCTATACAGTACTTGTATTTGAACAAATCAGAGTTTTCTTCATTTATAAAACTGACATGCTATAATTGTGTAAATGTGTTATGCTGTTAATATGAATTGAATACCAGCAAACAGGACCTAAGAAGGTTACACTGGTAACCTTCAACAGAAGGCAACTCAACCCATTGTGTCTGCTGTTTATTAGATCTTAAAAGAAGCAAAGTTCAGTACCAAAATCTGTATTTGAGCCTAAATTACAATGAATTGTCTTTGGTTAATCATTCTAATAATAAGATATAGCTAAAGTATAATTATCTGCCATTAAAGTGTATATTTTGATAATGCTATTGTATGGTTCTTTCTAAATCAATCTTTTCTAAGAAGAAACCTACACGCTAATTCCCTACTTCTAGTTCATACTTAGAGGTAATTTACTGTAATGATGAAGGAACAATTAAGAGCAAGAGGTAAGCCTTCACTAGTTCATTTTGAAATTCTAAACATCACTAAAGTTAACCACAACATTCTTGTATACTCATACAGAGTCCGTGTTTATTCTTTAAAGTGTAGCGTTTCATGGTACTGACTGCACCAAATCATTTTTATTCTGAAGGTTTTATTTGCAAAGATTGGCATTACAATTGGAAACAATCCGAAATGGAGTATTCTACACATTGTTCTTTTACAATTATGTTTGATGAACTCCCTGAATGGGTATTGCTTCAGCTTCAATCAAAATGAGTCAACGAATAATCCCTAACTACACTATTGAAATCACAGGTGGCAAAAAGTGAAGAGACTACAATCAACTTTTATATCATTATGCATTCTTGGCTGATGACATTGTTTCATAATTTACAGTAAAGCCCACAACACTTCAACACTATAGAGATATCAATATCTTAAACCTATAAAACATTTTGTATAACATTGATCAACTTGCGTCTTTTAAGTTTTTGTTAAACTTGCATAATAAACATGCGATTAAATCTTTTTCAAAGATTTTTTTCACTCTTTTGTACAAAGATTAACTCTGTTGCTGTATTGCATAAGAGCATTACCAAAATAAGAAATACAGGAGCTGAAGTACTGGTGAGTGATGACTGAGCTTGATATGAATACCCTACATTTGTCCTGAGACACACATACTCTCTCACACACATCCAGTCACACAGTCAGCAATTCAACACGACTATACATCTGACAATGATTAGTTTTGTGACATAGTCATGCACTCGACTTTTTCCACTTGCATAGCTCAACCTGCACTAAGTAAGGCACTATTTCCCCATCACTGCCCTTAGTCCATTCTTGTATCTCCACTGTACACGACAAAATATACAATCTCATTCCGGATGAAGAAATAAAGAGACTTAGGATGAGCAAGATAATTGCCTTTTTTTTTTATACATGTGCTCTCCAAATAAAGACATTTCCCAGAAGTCTCCAGAGTCGGTCAAATCAATGTGAGATTTTCTTTTTTATTTTTTTTTGCTTTTCAATGTGAGTTTTTAAAGCAAATGTATAGATGAAGCATTAAGTCATCAAAACACAGCTTTTGTGCTCCAAAAGCACACAGTGAATGATATACAGTGTATCATATATGTACAAATTTTGAAAAGCATTCCAAAGGAAGTAATTCGAAGGTGATTCGCCTTCTTCTTTTTGCTGTAAGAAAGAGTAAAGTCTGTATTCAGTTGAGTTGGTCTTCATATTGTTTGCGAAAGCAGTCTCCAGCCGGAAAGAATTCCCAGCAACGCTCCTGGTACATCTTCCACACATAGGATTCCTGTCAGGAATAGCACAATATCTTTGGTAACCAACTTTTAAGGTTGTTATATTCTGTTCATTTGTTTGTTGCAAACAATAACATTGATTTATCTAGTTCTGACAGAACATCTTATTTTTTTATTCTTTTTTTACAGGGATTGCAGAACGTAAAACCATCTGGCTTACTGTGCATGTCTTATCTATTTAAACCAAATGTTTCCTGAGGTATGATGTTTACATTTCATATTCACATTACCTGTCCTGTGTGCTCAGTTTCGTCTTTGTTAATGAGATACATCACAAAAAATCTGGAAAAAAGAAAACGTGTAAGTACTATGCACACAGAAACTGTGGAAAAACTACATTTATTAAAATAATGTAGCATTTAAAAATGAAAGGGGTATTAAATTAATAACTGGTGGCAGTCAACCAACCTTACTGCAGTGTTAAGTATTTATTAAGCTGGCATATACCGAATATTTTCAAAGTGTGTGTAAAAATTAATATACAACATTCTATACAAGAAACATAATATGCATTTTTATATATATATTAAAATATTTATATATATTTGTATATATACAATATTATAATTAAGTGTATACAGTATGTAGTAACTCTTTTTTATATGTAAAATATAAGGAGCTTCCTCTCATAAGTTGACCTCTAAATTAACCGATAGGCACTGAATATTTATGAAGTGTATAAATAGGAAGAAAAGGCACTTTAAATTATAAATTTCATTTGGTATGAATTATAAGAAGGATATTCAGAGAGCAACCAACAGTCAAGTGGTTGACACAACACGCTTTAGCTTGCATGATGAATATTTACTAGATGAACCCTCAGACTTCAGTCTTTGGGGAAGACGCCCTCTGTTTAACAATTCCTGCTAATAATCCAAACGAAAAAGAATAAACAGCGTGAAGAAAATAGTCTAAATATTGGTCCCTAGAAGCCTTTGCTGTGTAATTTCCCAAAGGCTTAAATATTCATACTAAAATGGCCCGCTGGATGTCTGCTTTGAGTGTCTCACTGTTATGTTCATTTCCTTGCTGGAAATAATCAGTTTACTAGTAACTTTGCCATAGATTTACATTTCTTCAATACAAGCTTCATCAGCAGTGAAAGTCTTGTACTCTACGGTGCTGCCTGACGAGTGACAGAATGCAATCCAAGCACATGCAGCTCATTACTCTTTCTTCTGCCTTTTCACAGTACCAGCAGGGGAACTTGGCTGCCAAATGTGACTGACACACAAGCACGTTGTATACTCACAGATAGTTGGCCAAATTGTGCTCCTGCAGCGTGTGAGTTTCGAAGCCATGGGGGACTGTGTCAAAGTAGTCGTTGCCAATTCCACAGATGAAGCATTTGGTCTGCAAAAGAAAAAGAAGTTTCTGATGCTATTAGTAATCGTCTACCACTGCAAACCACAACTAAGCAAAATGAAAGAAAAGCAACTGGTGACTTTTACTATGCAGTAGCTAGTGTATTTTTACCACAGTGGTTGAATTTCGCAATAACACTTGAAAGCAATTAATATTTTAAGAATACAAAATGTATGCAGTCCTGTGACTTTTCAAATTAAAATTACAATCTTTTGCCATTTTAAAGATGCAAACTTCTAAAGATCTCCGACTGGAACACCATACTTTAACTTAAACCATCTTCCTTTTCCTCCTCCTCCTTGTCTTTTCCTAGAAGCGCACTACCTACTAAAATTGATAGCACTGCCTCGAGAACATGGCAATTTTAAGGACCCAACTCAGATAATGTTTAAAAGATATACAGTAGTCTGCAAAGGTGTGAATAGCTGATAAATGGCAAATCCGCATTTTAAAAGGCAATGCTTCTTCGCATTAAGTTTATCTCATGGTGAGCTACAAAATACATCTGCCTATAGCAGTTAAGAAAGTGCACACTTCACCGGTCAGCCGCAGGTGACAAGAATTAGTTTACTTATTAATGCAGTATTCCCTGCAAGCTATGGTTTATTGAAGTTAGGGTTTCAGGTGAGGCCCTCACTTGGAGTTCAGTTGAGCTCTGGCTGTCAAGCTTGAGGCTAGGATATATCATTAGCCTACAATGTCCACCATTTTCTAGGAGGCAGTGCACAACTTGTAAAGCACCACATTGTTCTGGCTAGGATGCCTTGGTCGCCCATGAGCTCAGGGCTATGTAAGTGAGCAATGCACCAGTCCTCAAATTACTCTGTTCTCCTGCCCACTAAATAGACAAGATCTGACGTATCCACAAACATCAAGATAGCTAGATACTGTAGTGCTGTACATTTGAAAGATCTGTGTAGGTTTGCTAGCAATTGACAAAGTGTGTGGTATGAGCTTTAACAGGTGTTATTTAGGCACAAGGGATTAACATTAACCATTGGGTTCTAACATTTTACTAAAATTAGTCAAATTTAAGTGTTTTTTTTATCCCAGATTATTTTCCTGATACTTGTGTCTTTTGGTAAATCCCATGCAGATTAAAGTATTAGAATCCACGTAGGTTTTTGAGATGGAATGCTTGAAAATGTCTCTCAAGGAAGGGGAAGACTTTTGAAACTTATAACGCAAATGAGAAAATGGAAAAGGAAAATTTACTCTGTCAAGCCAAATAGGAATAGGCTTTAAAAAATACAATGTACAGTGATATTAAATTAATCTTCATTATCAAACGCCACAGTAAAGTGCTTCCGTCTTCAGTCCACTAATCCTGAAAATGTATCAATTTGTTGAACTAGTAGTACCCATAGGTAAGGTGAGTATATCACACCTATAGTACTGGAAGTATCTCACCAACTCAACTGCTACTGAAAAAAAGAGATTTAACATTTTTTAGGCCATGTTTGCACGGTTTGATTCTTATATAAATTTACTGTGTTGACAACAGAAAGGAAAGTTTCAGTCTAAATTGTTGTATCAATCCTTAAACTGTATCACAAGGAGAAAAATCTGAAAGTCTTTGAACATCATTTGGCTTCTGAGCAATCACTCAAGTTGTTTTGTAGAGACCTTACCATAGTTACTAAGTTACAGATGGTTAAATAGTACTGACACAAGTAACATTAATAATTTACAGTATATCGGAATACTTTTTTATGGATATAAATCATATTGAAGAGTTTAAGGGCAATAATTAAATTATTCATTACTGTGTGCGCTGTAAATACGTACTGTATACAGAGCCAACCACTGAAAGAACTACGATTAATAAAACATGTCCATCACACTGTGGATACACTTTTATATATATATATATTACAGTATATATAGACTCCTGCATCCCCCTTCCACTGCCTACCACATTAAGACAAAAAGAATGGGAAAGGGAGGAGGGGGTACAATCTAAAACGCCCAGGAAGCGCTGTCTTCAGGAATACAAACCTGGTAAAAAGGATGAGGGTCATGAAACTCTCATTACAAACCTGGCCAAAACAGCCAAGGAGCTGCAGCATGGCAGATGATAGTGTATTAATCACTGACTGTTTGGTTACATGAGAAATGTGTCTCCATTTTATCTTTTATTTCACTTATTTGCAGTACATGCATGAGATTAAGCATTTTCTCTTCTCTCTTGAACCTGCCTAACAAATGCGTGTTCTGTTAAAGTGCATCTTGCCCAGATCGCTTTCTGAGCTCAAGAACAGATTATGTGCAAAGTGATCCTGCCATTTTGTATGAAAAGGGCATGAGCCAAAATGCTATAAGGCCTTCGTATTTTAAGATCTGCAATGCCCTTTTCATGAAATGCATTCATTCTGTGTAGAGACCACTTCTAATGCTGATCACCAGTCACAACAGATGCCATTTTCTACTGGGAGTTTTTCTGATCTCTATTTACTCTTGTTTTAAGGAAAGAGGTGACCCACCTCAAAACCGACAGCCTTGTGAGTCATTTCTACTTCATGTCATTTGCCATTCACAAGCATAGATTTTGCTTTTTAATGTAATCACTACTAATTTTTATTTATTTTGTTATTCACTGCTTGGGAAAAACTAAAAAGTCCTCTAACCTGTGACCACAGAATTACATTCAGATTAATCCACAAAGCCATTAATCCTAGTTACTGTCAAGGCCAACTCTGAGTTTGTTTTGCCACCCATGCATTTCACTATGGCTTCAAATTACCCTCGTTAAATCGAGGGTTCCGATCCCTGGTCATGGTGTATTCCTGAGTCTTTTGTTTGTTTGTTTCTATTCCAGCTGAGCTCCTTCATTAATTAAGCTTACTGAACCTTAATTGATCCTTTTTATGTGTTTGGTGTTAAATAGCAGGGTGAAGTTTGAAATAAGCATGAACCAGAGCATGTGCCGGATGCTGGGCATAGGAATTCAACCACAGAGTCTGCTTATAGTGTGAATGTCTGACCCATTATGAATTGAAAGTTGAGGGGGAAAACAAAGATGGAGCAACGATCAGTATGTTACATTTCATGGAAATAATACATCCGGATGTGACCAAAAGACATTACATCAAAATCTAAAATATTAAAAAGAAACATGAGCTTTCCTTACATGTGCATTATACTCTACCATGAAGGAACTCTCCCTGAAATGTTGCATTTATAAGATCAGCTCACTTAAACAAGTTAGTGTACATCCAAAAGTAGACCAATGAGTCACAATTACAAAGATAACTTGTAATTATCAGTCTTTCTGGGTGACTGCCCAATGAGAAAATGATAATTCTTCACATTCTCAAATTACACAAACAGCCAGATAGTAACTGATGAGACACCACACACAACACCACAAGTCAATTATACTGTTTGGGTTTCACAGCTTCTCGCTGTAACAGCAAAAATATGAAACCCATCGGAAATATGCTGCTCAGAGCACAATACCAAAATGCAGGCATGAGAAAGAATATAATCCTCACCTCCATATCTTCTTTCACCTGCTCTTGCTGGTCTCGTAATTCACCAAAGGCATCAATTATTAAACCTGAAAAATATTTATGTACATGTATCCAATGTTTTCCTGATAATATCAGTAACATACTAATAGGAAAGGTTAGTACATTCATGAGTACTTGTATACCTAAAGAAAACAGATATTTCAAATATATTCTAGTTATAAACCTACATTATAATAAACAAAGACTACCCTGCACATGTAGGACTGTGAACTTTCAAGTTATATCACTCAAAAGAAAATGAAGAGCTTCACCTGGGTGACCTTGCTCAACAGTCAACTTGCACTCTTGGTAAAAGGAAGAGAATCAGTCTTACCCTGAATGATGGCCAGCAGGATAACAATGACAAAGAAGAAGAAGGTGATGTCAAAAATAATCCTGTAGATCTCGTACTCATCTCCTGCAGGATCTTCAATCTCATCCCCAATCCCTCCTCCAGCCCGCACACCCACATACATGTGGAACATGTAGCACTGAGAAACAAAAAAAATGTACCTAGAACCTTTACCTACAGTACTTAGATTTTATTTAAAAAAGAATCACATATCTCACCAGCCTAAACCCACGTTTAACCTGTGCACCATGCACGTTTTCAGTACTGTACTGTATATGAATCATTCAGCATTCCTAAATCACAAACATCCAAAAAACCTGCGTTACAATTCAAATTAACATGGTTCCTACATGTAATAGACATATACAGTACATCCTTTCTAACATCTCTATATCAACATCTTACAGTTTATATACTATTATTTACTGTTGACTGTTAATAGATTGAAATTATAAGACTAAATACAGTACTTAAAGATATATATATATACAGTATATACTGTAGACAATTTGTGTGGATACACAATAGGTGTTTTCAATATTTATTTCATTGCTTGCCTTCACTTTAAAAAACGGAATTTCAAACATGCTGTGTAATACATATTCTCCATGCAAAAAAATAAGAACTGTTCACTGTAGTGCTTAAAAATAAAATTCACATTATGTAACAAAAGGCACTTGAGACATCAATCTTAGCTCTTAATTTTGCCAAGAACTGCAGGAAGCTAAGCCATTGTCACCTTCTCTAGAAGGAAACAGATGACCCTTTAGTCCCTGACCTGTCCTTAATTAGAACAGAGAACTGGAGATAGACTAGTATGGTTCACTGAATCCAGCAGGATTAAGAGAAGGGAGGCAGAGCATAAAGTTGATATCTTCTGTCACTTCAAACTTTGTATCAGGAAAGGTACTAATCTCAGATTCTGCCTTGAGTGGCATATTTACATGTATGCAGTGTCAACTGTCACAGAAATACCTTTCTCAGTGCAATATGTCTCAATCTGCTCTTTGCACTGCATTGCCTTCAATTAAAAACATCTTGACATTAAGCCTAGAGTGAACACAGTTCATTGACCACAGAATCTAATCCCTTTACAGTGGCTCCAGATTGTTTTGAATGTCTGCAGTGTGCCTTATTTTTAACAATGGTGTATTAGTACTGTATTTTTACAGAACCTCTATGCAATGTCAATTAAAATTGAGAGCAATTAAGAATCTGGGAAGCAATTGTGCAGCTAATTTAGATCCCTTGGGACCTCAAGGAATCATCAGCTATTAATGTTCCATTGTGCAAGACTGATAAATTAATTTCAATTTGAATGCAGTGTTTTGCTAAAAAAGGTTCCAAACATCTGTACTGCAGCCCCAGAGACTTAGATAATTACAATTTAAGAACCGGTACACTAATGTATTCACTTGTCAATCTCAAGCAAACAGGGCTACTTAAAATTCTTAGAGTCTGAGGAAGCTCAGGCAACAACTAAAATCCATAGAGGATATACTTTTGTATGTAGCATCCAAAAATGTATTAAAAAGAAAAGATCTTTGAGAATTTTCAATTAAAACATTGACATATTTAATAGTTGAGTCTATTAATGCATGGCAGAAATAATTAAAAAGTAATAAGGCAACCATATGATTATAGCTGTGCTGTTCCGCACTGCGATGCCACATGAACATTGTGTGTTACTTTACAGGGTGGTAATCAGAAAGAGAACCCATGCATTTCACAGGACACAAAGATAATGCATATCACAAGTATACTGTACACTTTATTATTACAATCTCATAAATCATTGTTCCCAGCATGACATACAGTAGCATACACAATCCTAGCCTACACAATAAACATACTTACTGTGAGCATATCATCACATTTCATATCAGGAATGTCTCCGTCTTCACTCTTGTTGTAGAATTTGCGGAAAAAATTGAAGGCCACCACAGTATACAGATACACAACCACAGCCAGCAGTCCTACAGTTAATACCAGCTGAAAATAATACATAAGGAAATTAATTTCAAAAAAATTTCTGTCAGGAAAAAAAAGATATGTCTTCATTGGATATTCCTCTATGTATGTATTTTTATGTCCCTAATAAAGTTCATTCTAGCACAGTACAAACAAAGGACAGCAATCAAGCACAGCAGAAAATGGGTAAGCACTCCGGGAAACCACCACACTCCTACTGTACATCTCTCGTGAGCAGTTCTATGAAGAATTAAAAACACCCCCCACCCACAAGTGCCTTTATCACTATCAATTTGTGCAAAGATACCTGCTTGCCGTTGTGTGTGACAGAAGACAGAATGGTTCGCAATGTCTTGAATCCCATGGCTATATCAAGAAGATGTGCCGCAAAGAAGAAATTATTGTAGTGGCCAAGGACTGACATCGTCATATACCAGGCAAGATACAGGAACGACTGCAAAATAAAGGAAACCGTTTTTGAGCCATGTCTTTGATTGGCTGATACTAACATTTTTCTCTGGCCTATTGATTGCTGAAAAATAGGTGAAAATGATTACTGTACCCCTATAAAAATTATAATCATGCAAATATTTGACAACAGAGACTGGCTAAGTTACTTCTGAGAAGTACAGTGATTATTTACAGTATGTAAGAGATTTACGTTTAAAATAGAAAATGTAGGGGAAATGATTAAAGAGAAAATACAGTACATTATTTTATGGTACACATACAACATATATCACTGAAAATCATTACCATTCAAAATTCTTCCCTCCAAGTTGCTGTTCATCATGAAAGGTAATCGCTTATATACAGTAAGTAACTTGTTACTGTTATTTCCCCAGCTGTGCTACACAATACAGAAATCTCTTTGCTTACGTACGTTGTCTGTAAAAACGACTCCCAGTTTCCAGATCTGATACTTCACATCAATAGAGTTTAACCTATAACGAAACAAAAACCATAAAAAAGTGTTTGTGATTAAACTGCAAGAAACACTGATTGCTCCCATCACAATAAAAAAGGAAGACTTCCACCGCTATAAAAATAAGGGGCACTCCTACAGTCAAGTAGTTGACAAGTACTAAGATTCGGGTGATTAATTCACTGTACCTACAACTGCAGTAAACTATAGTTACTTCTGAAAACATTTCAGTTGGTGAATCCCATGGCTATATCAAGTCAGTCTTGCTTTATTCCCTATTTGTTTATCATTCTAACCTTTTACTTAAGTAAAAGTAAGAGATGAATTTCAATTCGAAATACTTGAATCTCTTTTAGGTAATGTAGAGTCTCATTGTTGGCTCAATAAACATTATCCTTCAGTCAGAACTGATCACTTCAGTTTGCCATTTAACATTAGTGCCATCTATTGATTGGAAACACTATAGAAAACATTATCATTTAACTACACACTCTTTTACACATTGCCAGCTAAATACGTGTCACAGGAAGAGAGTCAAAACGAGCACAGACTCTTACTATGCTTTGTGCCCAAAATATTTTGCTACAAGACTTTGGTATGCTTTACAAAACAATACATAATAACTGTAAAAACAGAACTGGAGATAAACAGGACTATCAGTCACTCTGCGGAGGCTTTAATTCAATCCAGTAATAAAACCCAACTCACACAGCTGACAATGAACTGTCTTTCTTTGGCTTCTTCTTCTCCTGTGTATCACTGAAGTCCAGAGCAGCTTTGTCCATTCCCAAGAGCTCGCTGATTCTGTCCCGTCCGTAAAATTCTCCGTATTTGTCCATGACCTCCAAGGCAAATGAGAAAACAAGTACATGGATATGGAGCTGATACTATAATATGAGAAGAGGAATCCTTATTTAGTTATTTTAGAATTCAACCTTCTCCTGATGAAGACTATGGCGATGTGCACTTCTCCCAATTGAAACAACGCATCTAAAGCGTGTGGGACAATCCCATATTTACTGTGCGCCGGGCAGCCAGGAGGATATCATATTAAAAGATTTCACCACTCAGATATATTTACCTCATATCCTTTATCTCAATAATTTGTAATGTACAGTTCTGTTGACTGCGTCTGATTTTTTTAATTGCAATGTTTTCATTGTGCACACAACTCTTCTAACTATAATCTTAATAATGTGTTCAGACTGCCTTATTTTTCAATGATAAAACAAATCCCTCCCTTACAGTTGATTTCATAGACCAATATTAGCTACTGTACTGTGTATACTCAAGACCTAAAAATCATCAGGTAGTCTAAGATTAGTGCTAATCCAGGCTGAGGAAACCAATACTGTAGTTACTGTATATACTGTATAGAGTATATTTGTATTTATTGTATATACTGTAAATCTAAAAGCACTTTCCTAAAGCAGTCAAGTCTTTCGTCCAAATGCAAATTGTACTCAATCTTCCAATCAAAATTCAGTGCAAAAATGCACAGTTAGCATATGGCAATGTACTTTGGAGTTACCGATAAATTATTTTTAAGAACACACCTTTCTTTTAACAAACTTGTCCCAGTAGTTGTTAGGGAAAGACCTGAAAAGCAAAAATAAAGAGGATATCTTTCATATTTTTCAAAACATACAGTATGTCATACTTCTGTGATAAAATATATTATACTGTATCTAAAATACATACTGTATACTATATATTTATAGTATAGAACAAAATTTATAAAGTGACACTGAAGGGGGTGCAGTATTATCACATATAAACAATATATTATGTATTATGTATTAACTTCAAAATGAGTGACAATACAAGAGACTTCATACAGTAAATCCTCATTGGAGCCTCTTGCCTACACAGAGCTGAGCTAATATTGTAGTTACAGCTTCCCATGGGTAACCTCCTTGACATCTTGCAGGATAGCAATCAAGTCATACCCCATGTGACCATAACTAACCGCTATCTGTGATAATTAAGGGTGTATCATGTACTCACTGTGTGTTAATTACCAGCCTGTCCCACTGGCCTTTAATGTCATCCTCAGATGGCTGCTCTGTTATGTATAGCCCATCAAATTCCAATTTCCTGGCCACCTCCTTCTCTCTTTTAAAAATAACCAGTGGAACCTGATACATAAACACAATTAATATAACTTACACATTCAGTAAAATCAATAAATAGCAGAAGGCACAGGTATTCTTATGCATCCTAGCCTTTAGATCATTCAGATACCGTAGCTGAACTAAGATAGGAACAAACCCAGTCTATATTGAGCTTGTCAGTCGTTTACAAAATACAATTTATCTAAAGCTTTTAAGTGGCCAAGCTTAGGTTAAGCTCGTCTCACTCTGCTGGTGAGAATTTCACACACTTGCTAAAACACCCTCCACAGGAAATTAACTACATACCCTACACTGTACATCACACGCTGGATCCACATGGCCATTTTCAGGATACATATACTTGTAGAATATACTGAACTCTGTATGTAAAATGCCATTTGCTTAGAGGATTAGCACACATGCAGTTCTTTTGTCTTACTTTTAAGCAGTAGTATCCTATAATGCAGAAGAAGGATATGACGGTGTGCAGAATAGCCAGTATTCTGAGAGTAGGCTCCATGTAGCCACTGCTCTCCTCCAATACATAGTGCACAGTGACGGTCCTGTGGGGCACACTGCTCACAGAGGTCCACCTGGCGCTGCCTTCCCCTGCTCCACTGTACACCACCTCCTTCTCCTCAATCACCGCCGAGGACGTGGACACCTGCCAATCCGGGACGAGAGCATCAGTTACACTGACGGAAATTGAGTCGATGTCCTCTAAAACTAGGAACAAGGCAAGGTTCATTTCCTGCTGTTGAAAAAAGAAATGAATGAAAACAACCTTCCTTTCTTCTGCTTCTCAGTGCGAAATTAACCTTTTCTCATCCCTTTGCGGCCAACACGCCCCAGCTCCTTTTAAACTAAGAAAATGTTTTTGACATTCAGGAAAAACAAACTGAAACGGAAATATACTTTGAAGTTATGTGTCAGCGAGGTTGCCCATGGGCCACAGCATTTCAGGAGACTGGAGCCAACTCTCTAGAACCAAGGTGGATGCCATGCAATACTTCAGAAATAACGATGAGATTCTCAGATCTAATTAGCCAACAAACAAGTAGGTCTGAATGCTTTATTTCTCTTTAAAGTCTTTCTTATAGCAACTACCATACAAATAAAGGAATAAATAAATAAACTCTTCAGCACTTTTCAAGACAATTTGACTATTTTCACACAATGAAGCACCATAACATTTAATTTCACGAGGAATGACAGCAGCTGAAAGCTTGGGAGAAATTAGAATCATTTATTGTGATGTGGAGATTTGGCGTAACCCGCTTGGCTGAGGGCCAACCTCCCGGCCGTTGGATGGGGAGGATAGGACCCCCATGCGACCAATGGGGCAGCTGCAAAGGTGGAGAGGGGGTGGAGGAGGGATGCAGAAAACGAACGAGGAAGAGGAGAGGGGGACGTTTGATATTTATGGAGACCGGTTGCTTACGTCGGGATTAGTGAGAATTGCAGCAGCTGTGTCGAATGAGCGCGGCTGCCTTCATTCCTCCCGAACTTTCATTAAAAACTCCATTTAAATTATGTGATTGATTCCATTTACAGAATTTAGGTTATGAGTCAATCATAAAGAAATAATAGCACATGACGCAGTTTTGTCTACTGAGTTTGAAATTAATTGTTCACAAACTATGTCACGAAGTGGTGGGAGATATCATTACAGAGAAACAAGCTTTGACTTATACTGGATCGATGAAGAAATAGGTATACTGTAATTAGCTCTGTCGTATAAAAGTGAAATAACATCTCTTCAACAACTATTGATCCAGAATTTGAATTAACATGAATAGGTTTGAATTTAAAATACTACATCAAGTGTTTTAATACTAAGTAATTCAGTACTTTCCAAAATAAATTGGCTCAATGATAAACTGATAAACTGAGGATGTCTCACCTTATAAAAAAGGAGGATAAAGTTTATTGCAAATGCAACAAACAAAGCCAGCATTCTCATGTTGTAAAAATTCCTTGCGAAGTAATTCTGAAGACAAGCAATGCAAAAGAAAAAACAGCATTATAAGTGTGTATATACATTGATATTGAACAATGACTGCCTTGGAAATATTCCATCAAATATATTATTGAATATACTTAAAAATGGAAAGAATGAATATTGTTTCTCATTGTCAAACATACTCAACAGAAGGGAAGGTAAGAAGAATTTATCTTTTAAGTGATGTTGTATTCGGAGCCTTTCCCAGTTGTTTTAATACTGTAAATGCATTTTTGAAATTAGTAATTTTGTGCATCCGTTATGAGTTGGCTTGAAATGATTCTAAAGAAATGTACCCATATCTACAACAGTTTTATCTTACCATCATTTTAGAAAGGGTACAGTATTTTTAATATTGATATACAGTAAAATATGATAATATTATTTAATATTACTATTAAAACATTTAACTGTAGAAATATATGTTTACACTACAAAGAAGCATTTTAACAAGCCATGATCAGTTTCAGGAAATATTCTCAAATGTGTGCACTTTCTAAAAAGACAAATGTAAAAGTTATTATGCAATTTTCACTAACTGTATGAAAGTCATTCTAACCATCTTGATTGATTTTAAGACATCTAACTTCCTAAACATTTCCCACAGCCTGTCATAGAATGTCAAAAAGCTTCGAAACCGTGGCAAACATGAAGTGTTTCTTACAAGCAGCTTTCTCTGATAGGCTAAGATCTTCTTCCAAAATGCAGACTCTTGGATTTCTGGCTCATCTGATTTCAAGGCGTGACGCTGCCTGATCTTCTGTTTAGGCTTGTCTTCCTTTGGCTTATCATTCTTTTCACCATCTTCTCCTCTGAAAGAATGAGATACTTGTTACTGGCCTTCAGGGCAAAATTGTCTTTTATATTTCATGCACCAAAAACAATGCCAAATGACAAAAATAAATAAAACAATATTATAATATATAACATATGTTGATATTATATTATAGAATAAAATATTGCAACTGGTATATTTTTTATCTTCCTTAGAAAATTGAATTGAGGAGCATCAGACGGCTGTTCAATGTCATTGGAAGAAATTCTTGCTCTTTTACTGCAAAATGAGTCTTTTTTATTTTTCTTTTGTTTTTTATTGCATACGTTTTCATTACTTTTCATACAATTGTAGGAAGGTTTACATATTGGAACCACCATGCAACACGAAAGCCATTTTTTGTGAGGAATAAGGACTCTAAGAAGACAGGTCAGGCACTTAACATACTCTGCCTTTTCTGGTTCAGATTTGTTCTCTTCCTTATCTTCTCTGTCTTCCACTGAGACCCCCTCACCCTAAAACAATAAAGAAACACAACTATGAGCTGCTTAGAGAGGCCATCCAACCGTATGATCAATGTTAAAACCTGAACGTACAGTATAAGAATATGTACAGTATATGAAGTTCTGCTACTCCAGTTAGGTTACTTCATGCTACTTCTTGTTGTGAAACAGTGGTACGGAAAGAAAAGCTGTCATGCTCAGAGAAAGATAGCAGTTTTGGGAAGAGATATACCTTCACTAAGATCTGTGTAATGACTTGGTCATAGAAGTCTCATTTGTCTCAACATGTATAAAAGATATTTAAATGCTTTTTACTTAAACATACACATCTCAAAATGTTTAGCCTTTTCTGTTTTTCTAGAATCTTATAGTAACAGAATATTATCTTCTATCTCTTATCTTTGAAAGATGTTCTGCAAGCCAAAATCAATTACTTTTCCTTCATAAACAAGCAGCATTCCACTTTGTTAACAGCTGTGCACTAGATTGATTACCTTATGTCTTCTTCTCAACTCTGGTGAAGGCGCAGGCACAGGAGAAGCAGGAGAAGTGATTAAATCAGTCAAACTAGCATTTGGATTATGAGGGATTAATTTATATTGTCCTCCTTCCCTCCTCAAGTCTAACCCAAAAATGTCTGAGAGGAGATCAGTATCATCAGAGGCAACCACCAAGTCTGCAAGGTCTTCTGAAGGCAACGATTTGTCTGTGAGTTTCCTCTCGCCTTCCTCTCCTTCCCCACGGACCTCATCTTGGGTTGGGTCAGGCATGTTGGCCAAGAGATCGGCCACTTTAATTTGTTTGGCTCCTTCCACCAGACTCCCCCCTAGAAAAGTACTGTACATTATTCGGAAAAAGCCTCTTGAAACACTGAATGTGAAATGGAAAAGGCCCATCAAAACACTCCAGTAGAAAGAGATAAGTGTCATAACCATGTCTTTCACAGTCATTTTCTTCATCTTTTTCATCTGTTTCTTAAGGCTTTTCATGGAAAGCACCTTCATTAACATCATCACATTGTACCGCAAGGCCAGAAGAGCAGATCGTACTGTGGTGACAGAAAAGAAGCCCATTTCTGGATTGTCGTCCTCTGGCTTCTCTTTCTCATTCTCTTCCTTACTGGCTGACCTCTCATTAGTATCTGATTCAGAGATCTGGGCAGCCAGCTGCATTTCAAAAATGGTGTCCTCACAGAAATTTACAAAGAGCTCCATTTTTTCTTTTTCCCCTCCCTCGTTTACAACATCAAAGATGAACTGCCGTTTGGACTCCTTGACTTGTGGCTTCTCCCACTGTGTCCGGCTGGACTCGCTGATCTCAAAGTAGACCCGCTCAATGCGTTTGGCACTCCCCATGATCTCAATGCGACCCAGATAAGGCTGGAAATAATTAAGCACGCTTTCTGCGAGTTCCAGAAAGGTCTGGAGGCGGGTATCATGGGGCATGTGTTCGGACAGGTTGGTGAGCAAGACAGCCACATTGAAGCCAATATCCTTGGCAGGTTCATGGAACCTCTCCACAAACTCTTCATAGTCCAAGAGCTCATTTTCATCTGTCTCTGCACAAGAAAGCAGGAACTCTGTTTCTGACTGAGTATAGTGTTTGTGGCTTTCCATTGCTTTCTGGAAATCCCTCTTTGAGATAACCCCTTTCCCATCAGGGTCGTACTCCTTGAAGGTGTCTGAGGACGTCAGATCTTTGAGTTTGAGGAACATGTCAAAGAACTTCAAAATCATCTCCACATTGTTTGAGGACTCTACTAACATGTCAACCATCTGTTTACCAATAGTTCCATTAACCACATTCCCTAAGGAAACAAAAAAAAATTCTGTCAATGACAGATTTAAAATGACTGTTCATCCAGGACAAACAAAGTGAGAAAATTAAGTGGGTTTTTGCAAACACATTAAATATGCACTTTTAAAAAAAATAATTAGAAAATAACATACTAGGAAATCTATATACAGTATATCCATTAGTCTTGCTACATTTGACACACACATTTTGCTGTGCAAAAGAATATAATAGTAACTGGTCTTTTAATCCCAAGAATGTGTATTGGTATGCTTACGTTTACAAATTTAACAATGTAAAACATGAGCACTTTCATAAATGTTTCAGACAAATAACATAACCACAATGCATAAGGCACCTTTCCTACTGTAACTAAATGAAGTGATTCAAGGAAACTCTGATTTTTTAATTGATGTACACAGCTACTTAATCGAAATCTATCGTTTTAATGGAGAAGCTCCCACATTCTAGTCCTTGAGAAAACAATGTGCTGCTGTCAAAGTCAGATTAAACAAAGTCACTGACTTTAAAAGAGGAGTGTTTTTTTGCTATCTTTTGTACATGGTGATAACAGTAATAGTGAACGTTACTAAGCTTACATACTGTATAAGCTGGATATAGTGATTCATGTTGAAACATAAAGGGTTGTAAAGCTGTACCAGTGTTGAAGTTTTACTTTGGCCAAACCTACCTTCTAACATGGACAGCAGCATTACAACCATGTCCTTTTGGAGATCCATTAACTCTTTCAGCAATTCAATTTGACTGGAATCCTACAAATGACAAACATATTACATTTTCACTTCGGTCGGCCATTCTTTTGGCAAGAACACTGCCACATCTGCTACAGTGAACTGAGCATTCATGAATGTTTGTGTAATGTGTATAAATATATGATCTGTACACATACACACTGTACATGGGGTCCTATTTGGTAATATGTTAGCATACAGTATTACAATATTTTAATATGTTAATATTATTAAATATATTAAATATACTGATCCAGGAATTCACACGTCAGAAATTGGAACATTCACAACGTGTAAAACACCAAGGGCCATGAGGAAGAAAAACAGGTGTAATAATACTGTTATAATAGCCATTGAATTATATATCCATAAAATGTGTGCTGGTACTTGAACTTGAACTTTATTTTGAACTTGAATATACAGTATACATATATTTATCACTACAATTGCTCCTAGGCATGGCTGGATTACTCTATGTTATTTAAATACTGTATGTCACAGGTACTCATTTTATTCTGTCAGGGAATAATCAAGGTGTCAGAAGCAAGTTAGTCATTTTGCTAAAGAGAGAAAGCTTGGGAGAAATATGCCTACAGCTATGATGCAATTAGTTTCAGTAGTAGGCAAATAAATGTCAAAGGAAATTTGTTTGTAAATGCTAATGCTAATGCTAATGCTAAGATTTGCTTATAATAAGGAAAATTTGGGACATATTTAACCCAACAAGAGGCACAGATTTTGATGTTATTTTAGTGGGAACTGGGGTTCAATCAAATTTAATTCAAAAAACATCATTCTATTCCTTGCATCTCAAGATTTCGCACAAGAATACTTTGTATAAACAACAAAAAAACATACAGCCTATAATTAATTAACTGATTTTTCCTAAAATGTCCTTCAAATACAGTGAAGCTATATGCTTAAAATTACAAATTATCTTTTTAACCACTGCAGCGATTGCAACAGACAGGAGAATCTGAGTTAGATTTTGCAAAGACAGAAGCAGCACTCTTCATGCAAGATGAAGTCTTGTTTGTTAACAGTTTATACAGTACTTGGAAAAACAAATGTATAACAGATGAGACGTTTCTCTGCAAAAGACAGAGAAACAGACATTTTGTTTATCACTTGCAGCATCTAGAAAATGCACAAAAATAAAAAGGCAAAAGGCAAAAGGAATGCTTGGTTATACAGTAAAGAGTGTACAGTACAGGGTCATATATGTTACTGTAGATCACAATTAAAGAACTACAGGAATTTCTGGTGTCCACTTTCAAAAGGGGTCAAGAAGCATTGGAAAATCCAGAGAAGAGGACAAGACTCATCCTAGTGCTTAAGGAAAGGAGTTAAGAAGACTTAAGGCACATTAAAAAAACATCTGAGAGAAGACTTGATTGAGATATTTGAAATGATTAAAGAGAGCTCACAACTCAAAACAGCTAACTTTGTCAATGCCAGATTATTCAAAGATTTAGAATACTTGAACCAAGACTCCTAGTCATTTCCTCTGTTCAAGACCAAAGAAAATCAGTTTTTTAAGCCTATCACATTCCTTTGAGCCAAGGGATACAATTGGATGCTCTTCTTTAAACCGATTCTAGACCACCAATATTTTCTGTAGCATAGTGGCAGAATTTATAATATTCTAAATGAGTTCTGGCTGTTGCATTATACAATTTTAAAACACGATCTACAGTATCTATCTACTTTACATTCTACACATTGAACAATATTTTCTAACATTCTACTTGCCTTTTTATAATATTGATTCCCAAATTGTCTATATTGGCATATCATTTATATCATTTTCAGTTAAACTAAACAGTTACAGTAAGTGATATGTATGTGTCATGAGTTACTGCTCCAAGCTTGATATTTCCCATTTTGTATTTGTTGTTTATGTGCCACATTCTTACCCAGAGGAATGTCAGTTTTCTGCAGTTGAGCAATTAAAACTGTGAAAACTGGAAGTCTGCTAAAATCAATTTCACCATAATACAGTACTACAGAACACTATTTAACAGAGTAATCAATGTCTGCATTGATCACCAGGGTACACTGTGGAGGCAAAGTTTCTAGGGCCTTTCAAGTTATGCTTGATAGTGTGATACAGTAGATCCCCTACCTCGATAGGAACATAAAGAAAACCAGTGATAGGTTAAATCGATCAATCTCAATTTGAGCTTTTCCTGTTCTCTGATGAAAAAGTTAAGTAAGCAAAGTTTTACATACAGTATATCAAAAACTGCATAAATATCTGTATGATACAAACCTGCGATAGCTTCATTTGCATGTGTGCAAACACGTGGAGAAATCCTACTACAGCATCCCAAAGGCGACTGTGAGCTAGGCTCTGCTGGTTTCCAGTACAGGGGCCCTAATGTGGAGCAAAAAGAGCGAAGAATAACTTGAAACCCAGTAAAGTTCTTTTTTTCCCTTTTTGTAACTTTTAATTTTCTTATAGTTCCATTCATGAAGCAGTGCTAGTAGTTTGCAAGGAGGGACTTTTGTGAAGGAAGAGGCAATCTCCAGCCCGCTACGGTTAGGAATTTACTCCCTTATGGGAGTAGGTTTATGGGAGGCTGAGCACCCACTGAGGAAATTGATTGTCAGTCATGTGTTTTTAAAGAAAATGGCCGTCGTTGCCTGCAACAGTGCTGAGCCCCGCCCCTTCCCCTAATGATCTGAACAGGAGAAAGAGTCAGTGCCTGTGATGTACAGTACAGTGTACATTGAGCGAAGTACATGCTCTCTGTAAAAAAACAAAAACCAAAAATACTTCTCACTATAGAATCCAATCAATATCGGGGAAACCTAATCGAATGAACAGTTCACGCAATTAACAAATTCTTGCATTAATTGTAAAGTGTGGTTTGGGAACTTTTAACCCCACATGCATCTTTCATCACATCTAAAATCCCTAAACAGAGCACCAATTGTGCCAAAAAAAAATAGTTAACATTAACTGCCATTAACAGGACATTTCAAAAACATATATACTGTATTGTAGGGGCTAAATCATTAGGACTACCCATGTAGTTCAGTCTCCTTCAAATCATTTTTCTTATCCATCTTGTCTAAACTTATCTAACCAACATTGTAAAATGCTTGGCTTATAGCCAGCAGTATACCTGAATATACTCTGTAAGTGTGTTGAACACCTGTTTTGCTACATTGATCGCCTTGGAGAAATTGCGCTGTCCTTGTTCATCAATGACGTCTTTTCCCGAGTAATACCAGTAGAAATCACTGATTGACTCCTGCAGAAATAAATGTGCAAAAACAAGTACAGTACTCCAGAAAACAGCAATTTATAGCAATAGCAATTAAACAAATGTTTTTTTTTTAATCTGGAACTTTTTGTCTGACATTATATGACCTACTGTTTGAGGTACTCATAAGTAAAAAATATGTTTTCTTACAGTTTACCTCTGATAAAGGCCGATATAATCCTTTAATATTAACATTTTAATATACTGTATTTACTATTCATGTTCCTCTTAGATGCATTCTATATATATATTGAGAGATATTAAATATGCAAAAAAATATGAGTTCCAAAACTTCTCACAAAGTGCAATGACAGCCAAAAACCGCAATAGTTTTAACAGTTTACAACTACTTCAGTTGTTGCAAAGGTCAAAATAGTACTAATGCATTTGCTTTTATTATGAGTGACCTGTATTAGAAAACTTTAAAATGACGAACAATGGGTAGTTTTTCGTGTAACTTATGTCATGTCATTTGCCAAACCGCTTTATACACTGTACCATACAGTGTGGCGGGAAGCTGGAACGAGTGCATGGCAGGGTACACCCTGGACAGGACGCCAGTCCATCGCAGGGCCAGTGCAAGCCCATCATCCATGGGGACTGTTTGGAGGCCACACTTAAGGCTGAGGGGGGAAATTTGGCCCGGACACAGGGATAACTCCCTACCCTTATCGAGAAATACCTGTGAATCTTTAATGACCACTGAGAGTCAGGACCTCGGTTTAACGTCTCACCCGAAAGATGGCTGCCCACTACAGGATAGTGTCCCCGCCACTATACTGGGGTATTAAGACCCACACCGACTGCAGGGTGGGCGCCCCTCGCTGGTCCCACTAACACCACTTCCAGTGGCAACCATACAGTAGCTTCCCAGGAGGTCTCCCACCCTGGTACTATCCACTTCATGGTGTGTCACACAAACATAATTCAATATTATGGAAATTTTGAGTGTCATTATTTATAGTTTGCTATTATCTAGAAATACACAATCAACATAACAAAGCAGTAAAGATGTTGATTCTCACCTGAACTCTCAGAAGATAGTCAACGGTAGAAATGATAATGTTGACAGTTGTGTTGTTTCCAGTTTGCGTCCTGAGGTAATTTTGAAAATCTGTGGACATAGAACACTTTGCATTAAATATTACAATGAAAACTATTTTTTATGCTTCCTTAATTCAAACTAATATCGCATAAGAGCCAAGTGTTATCCAGGACCAAACAGCCAGTTAATACAACGTGTAAAAAAAAAAACGGATCTTCAAAAGCATCAAAATAAATAATTCTTAAATCTATGAGTCTTCATTTTATTCTAGCCGCTTTGTGCATTACAAACCTGAGTTGTGTCCTTCACAGAGGAGCTGCAGGAAGCGAAAGAGGTCACAGGTGAATTCATCATCCTGCATCACCTTTTCTCCTACACAGCGTGGGGAGACGGACAGAATCCGTTAAAAGACGCCAATGAGGCACAACTGAGCTGAATCTGTATTTCTGCAAATCATGACTACCGCTCTGTCTGAAGTGTACTGACATACACTTCTGAGACAGTTCACATGGGATAAAATGCTACACATGATGGGGGGATGAGCAGCAGTGAGAACGATCAGCAGCATTTTATTCATATGCACTGTCTTCAGCAGACTGAGTGAATGACCTTTCACAACACAGCACTCGCACTGCTGCACATGAAGCTTCTTTCCTGCGGCACATTCACAAAAAATTCAATCCTCTTCCTCAGAAGGCTGCTTCTCAGTGTCATTGTACAGATGTGGCTTATCTACTACAATAAAGTACTGTAAATACAGCAAAAATGTCATATAAGTGACATTATACACAGTATAACATAATCTGAAATAACTATATAGCATACTTATACAGTTCATACAGTACTTATATAACATAAATTGGGCCCCTACGAGTCAGAAAGCCAAAACTCTTTTAAATGTGTGTTTTCTTTTCATTAAGCATGTGCCAACAAAATGTTTCTCAGAAATCCCAAGAAATCCCTGAAACACGAAAGTTATTTTTCTGCTGGGAATACTGTAAAAAAAGGACAAATGCCTTTGTCTGCTCTGTTTTTATGTAGAACAGGTGCATACATTTATCTACCCACTTCGATAAAATGCTGCTTTTAACCATGTGAAATGGAGGTCATGGTTAATGAGGAAAGATGTTGTCTTTATGGCTTGAGATGTATAATATGGCAATGCTTCTGTGATGTATAATGCTTGTTTTCTGTTAAATGGATACAGTTCGATTGTATCTCGCATGGTAAAGAGAACAAGGTCTTCTGCCTTAAGATATTTAAACAGGCTTGAAAGTGCTTGAAATTTATTTTTAAGCCTCATATTCCGTTTGCATTTAAGCATAATTAGGACTGTAAGGCTTCTTCCAAACAAACATTCAAGTTTTTCTTTTCTCTCAAATTTCTTTTCATAGATATAGCATTCTAATTGGCACTACACTTTGTCCTATAAAAGGTAAGTTACACTGAACTAGTAGGTCCACAACTGCAAGAATGTATTTTTGTTGTATAATCCTCACTGTGTTCATACAGTATCTGTATAGGAACGTGATGCGAATTTGAGCTTAAAAGGTAACCCTAATTAGCTAAAAACAATTATGTACAGTATATGAAAAGCATAAGAAAATGTCAACTTTGGTGTACTCTGCACGACATATACCGTACCACAACTTTTTATAATTGCCTTAAAAAACTCAATATTCTGTAACTAAAGGTATACAGTAGATGATTTAATATGCACTTTCAAGCTTATTTTAAGAAAAATGATAGACCAGTTCAGAAGACAACCAGTTAAATACAAAATACAGTAAAGCACATAGATATGGCACATTCTGCACTGTTGAATTCTGTACAGATTACATAAAATGAAATTTGCAGCACAGTGCTTTTTAAGATTCTGTCAGCTTTTGTCACATAACTGAATGTCAAATGTAATTTGAACCTCTGACAAAAATACTGTTTTAATATTCCGCTTTAGAATTTTAGGAATACAGGCTAATTGGAATTTCATGAACACAAAAGCTACCAATGATGAGGGGACAGCCCCCTCTCGCAGTCTGACACAGAATATAGTCTGCTGAGGAAAATTCAGAGGTCAAAACTGTCTTTTGGGTTACAGTGATGGAAACTCCTTTTGTAATATGTTTATCATACAGTTTCACTGCACCGACAGAATACTATCAGCAAAGTGGGCTCATGTGTAACATGCCATCCCCAAACCAGAGGTTGCAGTGCTCCGACTATCAAGGCGTTTGTTTCTGCAGCAGGTCTTGCGCACACCTACAGAATGCAATGCAAGCAGTGACAGATCTGCTGCTCTGGCTCTGTCTGGTCTATCATTTCGGAAACCAGCACCGTTTTTTTGTGTGCTTTGGACTGCCTAGCTACCCAACCGAAAGAATCAGAATATGAAACTAAAATAAGGAAAGTATGGATGGAAAATACAATATCATTTTAACACAACAGCGATCATTTGGTCATAAAAATAAAATGTCAAGACACTTATTTACAAACAAAAGGTACAACATTGAATACATCACAGAACACAGAGTAAACAGCTTGAACTTGGGAGACATTGGTGTCAAAACCTTTCACTTGCACGGATCAGTGCAGCCGTAAAGCCACAATTGAATGCACAACAAATACTACAAAAAGGAGAACACCACAATTTCTTTCCACATCCAACCACTGCAATACTGGGTCACTTAAAACAGCTCACTGCTCTTACATCTAGTGTGCCAGATACTGTGCAAATCCTGAGAGGGAGGCAAAAACATTGTGATTGGCTAAGGAACTACAGCATTGCTTTGTACAAACAAAACAGAAATCGCATTGAACTAGGAAAAGAGGGGATTGGACTCAGGACCTGGACAGCGCTGACACAGAAGCTAACAAAGGGAAATGGCAGATTTCATAATTACCACGCTCATGAGTGATGACTGAGGAAGGGAAGACAGAACATTAACCCAAAGGAAAAGAAAAAGGAAAGAAAAAGTAAGATTTCAAATTCAGACAGATTACAGGTAGGTTCAGTATTCAGTATTGCAAAGAAAACCAGCTGGGGGAAATAAGGCAAAAGATAATGTGCCAAGTGTTACAAGGCAAAAAACATCAGACAGATCAGTAAAGACGTAGTTAAAGGGTATTATGACAAAAAAGGAAATGCTTACAAAGAAGGTGAAGAATCTGAACTGATATTCTGCTAATTGAAAATGTGTATCCCTCTTCATGCCAGGCTAATCGCCATCTAGATGGGCTTTTTAATGATTAATTCTACTTCAGTGAAAAAATACATAATATTAAAAAATGTTGAATTCATTGATTAAGACGCACTTTCTGAAGTGCCAGTTTTTGAAAATCAGTACACTGCTTCAGTACTATTGATGAATTGAGGACTGAATCAGCAACTGCAGTCATATAGTAAAGGATTTACTGTACACTATATCCATTCTTTTTAGAAGCCTCTGAAATGAAATATTATCTGGGAGTCTAGAGGGCATGGGAATTTCCATAAGTTTGGAGTGACATCCAGAAGAAAATAATAAAAACTAAGACAAACCATTTGGTCAGGTGATTAGGTCCCAAATTATATGCATATAAAGCATGGAAACACTGTTTTCAGAAGGCTTACGTACTGTACACATCACATTGTAGGCTCATGAAATAGTGTACACCAGATATTTTCTTCAAATGTCGACAGCTTCTCCAGCAATAAAAAAAACACCCTTCACTTCCAGTTTAGAGCAGCAGTACTTAAAACCCTAAGTCACACAGATGTTCTGCTCTGACAGCACTGACAGCATCTATTAACCTGCAGCTCTGTTTTGAATATTTTATAATTGCACTATATTTATAATAATGACAGTCATCAGACATATTTTATATTTAAATTTGTGTTCTGTTGTAAGAGGTAATTCTAAGAAAGGGGTCTCCTATCCAAAATCCAGAAAAGGCTGAAAACTCCTGGTGCACAAGACGAAAGCATATTCCATTTGTCTCCCTTTTGAACTCTGTAGGTGAAAACTTTTTTGTCACAGTATCCTAATGATTTTTTTCTTTCATCCTTAGTCACTGTTTTGATTTTTCTAAATTTACAGTAGTCTAATATTCACATTAACTGTAACTTAAAAACAGATTTTCTACAAATGTTTACAAAACACAACAAATTCAAAATTTCAAGTACAAATTTGTAGATTTTAACATTATTAACAAAGAACACAAAACAGTAATGACTTGGTTTACAAGGTAACATTTTTTCCCACATTTATATACATACATAAAGGGTAAAAAAGAGACAAAGCCATCTTTGACAGATGTTGTACGGATGGAAATTAAAAAAAAATGAACATGAATGCAGACAACAAAGACATTGGTTAGGGATAATTGTATTTTCACGTTCATGTGCAGTATTGCTTAATCAATGTACCATACCAATGCAATGACAAAACAGCTGGACAAATAAATAAAAAAATGATCACTTGACTTTGCAATTAAAAATCTAAGTGACTGAACATTCCTCTAAATAATAATTGCAAAAAAATCAAAGAACACAGCATTTCAAACACAGAGCTCAGCAGTATGATTGGCATAAACCCAATTTCCATTTTAAATAAAACATTCTAGTGTAAGAATAATATCATTTCCTATGCATTAATTAAGTTTTTGGTAATGTTTTTTGGAACTAGGGATTTTGAAGAATATAACGCAGTTAAAACAAAGTTCTTACTTCAGTGTATTGAAAGATCATTTTTTTAAAAAACATTTATATTCATTAAAAATTCTATTCCCACATCATGCTAAATTCATGTAAAAATAATTAAACATTTCAATGAGCCTATCTTCTGTTTTTCTATGCCTATTTCTTACTGAAAACCCTGGACATACAATTTATCTACGTACAGTATGAGACTGTTCTTTTAATGAGACAGTAAGTTTCACTGATCAGTCACACTAATTCCCTTCTGAGCCTCATTCTGAGAAAAGTGTACCTGAGCCCTCTTCTGTTACCATCCCCAGTCCTTCGGCTTTGTTCTGCCTTTCAAAAGCATTGAGGTCAAGAACACTGAAAGAATATAAGTAAATTAAATGAATTTTAAAATAAATAGCATTTCCAAATGTTATGCTTTCTGACACTTCAAAACAGATTAAAAAGACAAATACCTGCACGACTGCATAAGGCCAGCAAGACTCTGAAAGAAGCCCACGTCCTTTTTATCTTTCAGGTAATCAAGCATTTTCTATTGTAAAAGTGGGAAAAAAACATTTTAAAAACACAGATAGTATTGTTTTCAACTGAAAACATAAACAGTCATGTCATTAATAACTTGTCATTAATGGGTACAAATATGCACTAGACCCTAAAAATTATGTTGGATTGTAGGGGTTTTAAGCACTTGGAATTGATAGGTTATTAATATAGTTTACCTCCCCTCCACAGCGATAACCCCATTACGCTAATTGATGTAGACAGATGATGTCAGATACCTGCATTGTCTTTATGGTGGAACTACAGTATAAAATATTCCTTTCCTTTAAAACTGCCTTCTACATTGCATCTTTAATAAATACTTGAAAAAATATTAATATCAAATATCTAGAGTATATTAAACTACAGCTATGTCACTGCATTGGTTACGTGCTTCATTATGTTTTTATATTTTTGTCTTTCCTGTAACATTGTTCAAGGACGTACTGTATAGATGGGTGCATGCAATCCACAGCATGGCATAATTTTGAAAAACAGCTGCACGTTAACTTGTTTTAACTTGTTTTAATACTGTACATATTACCATTATTTAGCATAGGTAAAAAATTAAGTAAAATGAGTCACACTTTCACTGAGCATTTTCATATGACTCTACATTCCTGTTCCTACATTTATGTTTGGAAAAAGGCTGCTTCTCTTGAAGTAATGCCAGAAAACACACGCCAACCAATCAATAGCTGAGTCCTAGCACTTTATACAGCATACTTCTGAGCAGAACTTAACTCTGACAGGGATTTCAGGACTGGGGTTGAGGTGTTCTGAGAGGAGGGACGAACTCCGGTGTACTGAAAACACCTTCACATCCTAATTTGGTCTATATTTCAAATCACCTGCCCTATTTCCTGTTTCCTGGAATGAACTGGACCTTTGGAGAGTGAACTCAATTTGGATGGCTCTTCTTATTTACTGGGAGACTGAACCCTGCTATTGCTTTCACCTGTCTAGTGCCCAGAGATTTTTTTCTGGTCTGAAAACAATCTCCATAACACATAATTTCTGTCTAAACTGGCTTTATACTGCTCTCTATCTTAAACTGAGACAGACAGCTCAGGGAGAGGCCACTTGGTTAGTCTCCTTATACTGTATCTCTGTTTAAAAGGGAAATGAAACATATTACACATTAAGCCTGTTAAGAGTCAAGAAACAGTAATAAAAAAAAACACAAAATACTGTATTGATAGTAATTGTGTAATCAGCAAGTTTGACAATTAACATAATCAGACATGAATGAGTTAAAAGAAGATAAAATGCTGGAAACAGCCCGCAGTTCTCCAGGAGACCGAGATCACTGGAGGATTCGGGCAAACATTAGAAAGGGATTTGGACAGCAAGGTGGCGCAGTGGAAATCAACGCTGCCTCGCAGTGCTTGGACCCTGGGGTGCAAACGCGTGCAGCGTGTATGTTCACCCAGGGTTCACATGTGTATCCTCCATGTGCTCCGGTTTCCTCACAGTCCAAAGACACACTGGTAGGCTTATGGGCTTCTCGGAAAACTGGCCCTGGTGTGTGAGTGTGAGTGTGAGTGTGAGTGTGTGTGTGAGTGTGTGTGAGTGTGAGTGTGTGTGTGTGTGTGTGAGTGTGTGAGAGTGTGTGTGAGTGTGTGTGAGTGTGTGTGTGTGTGAGTGTGAGTGTGAGTGTGAGTGTGTGTGAGTGTGTGTGAGTGTGAGTGTGTGTGAGTGTGTGTGTGAGTGTGTGTGTGCGTGTGTGTGAGTGAGTGAGAGTGTGTGAGTGTGTGTGTGAGTGTGTGTGTGAGTGTGAGAGTGTGAGTGTGTGAGTGTGTGTGAGTGTGTGAGTGTGTGTGTGAGTGAGTGAGAGTGTGTGTGAGTGTGTGTGTGAGTGAGTGAGAGTGTGTGTGAGTGTGTGTGTGAGTGTGTGTGTGAGTGTTGTGTGAGTGTGAGTGTGTGTGAGTGTGTGTGTGTGAGTGTGTGTGAGTGTGTGTGTGTGAGTGTGTGTGAGTGTGTGTGAGTGTGTGTGTGAGTGTGTGTGTGATGTGTGTGTGTGTGTGTGTGTGAGTGTGAGTGTGAGTGTGAGTGTGTGTGAGTGTGTGTGTGTGAGTGTGTGTGAGTGTGTGTGTGAGTGTGTGTGTGTGTGAGTGTGTGTGAGTGTGTGTGTGTGTGTGTGTGTGTGTGTGTGTGTGAGTGTGTGTGTGTGTGTGTGTGAGTGTGTGTGCGTGTGTGTGTGTGCGTGTGTGTGCGTGTGTGTGCCCTGCGACGGACTGCCCATCCTGTGAAGGCTGTACCCTGCTTTGTGCACACTTCTTTGCCAGCATAGGCTCCAGCTCCCTTGACCTTGTATTGGGATAAAGAGGTTAGAAAACGAATGGATATCATGTGAATCACTTATTTTTGGGACTAACGACCTGATTTATTAAACGTCATGTTTTTCCTTTGAACACTATGAAAAAATTATCTAATACCTGCTGCACTGTGGAATTTCCTTCCATTCAAAATGGCAATGCCCAGCTTCAATGTTGATGCTACCATAGGTCCCATTTCACCTGGAATGATAAAACACAGTAGTTTGATATATCAAGCATATCAAGCATATAGACCTCCTGGGAAAAACTAAGGTTGCTGCTGGAAGAAGTGTTAGTGGGGACAGCAGGGGGCGCTCACCCTGTGGTCTGTGTGGGTCCTAATGCCCCAGTACAGTGACAGGGACACTATACTGTAAACAGGTGCCGTCCTTCAGATGAGACGTAAAACCGAGGTCCTGACTCTCTGTGGTCATTAAAAATCCCAGGGCGTTTTTGAAAACAGTAGGGGTGTAACCCCGACGTCCTGGCCAAATTTCCCAATGGCCCTTACCAATCACGGCCTCCTAATAATCCCCATCTATGAACTGGCTACTTTACTCTGCTCTCCCCCCCACTGATAGCTGGTGTGTGGGGAGCGTTCTGGCGCACTATGGGTGCCGTCGCATCATCAAGGTGGGGCTGCACATTGGTGATGGTGGAGGGGATCCTCATTACCTGTAAAGCGCTTTGAGTGGAGTGTCCAGAAAAGCGTTATATAAGTGTAAGTAATTATTATTATTATTATTATTATTATTATTATTATTATTATTATTATTGATAAATAACAGGCCATTACACAGGACATTAATTAAAGGGCACGGTTTTACTGTTATTTCCTACAGATTTAACAAACTTTCTCTGCCCTTTACTACACCGGTCCATGGGAATACAGCAAAGTGACACTTAAACCAAGTGGTTTCAACTGATAAAGTAGTTCGCCCGAGGTCCAGCTGAGCTCTGTTATCACACAGTCAAGCCTGTGTACCAGCTGATTGTGACGAGGATTCCCCAAACCAACACAGTGCGTGGGATTAGTCTGTTAGTGCTCTCGAAGATTGCCTCCTGGACAGCTGATGGCATATGGAGCAGTTGGTGAGGGACCAGAGCCTACATCTGCCATTACAGACAGCGTTGGAGCCACCAAGCGGCAGTACAGACAGATGGGTCACCTTTGCTGGCGCTGATCATCTGGAGAAACCATCTCTGCAGCACCCCGGTCATGTAGCCTGGCCTGCTGATACAGCAGCTTCTGCTTTTCCATTTCTTTTTCCTAAATCCAAGTGGAAAAAATAATCAAAGTTATCTGTTTCGTTTTTGTTTATCAAAGTGGTGCTTGGATTACAATTGCTCCCACAGGGCTCTGTTGCAGAATTCATGTAATATGAAGTGATGTCCAGGCTAAATGTGATATCAGACAAGAGTCTGAACTGCAGTTGCTAATGGAAAGCACTAATAAGCATTACGGTTTCTACTGCTTTTACCGGACCTCAGTCAGTATCGACAACTAGATGCATCTGAAATACACTGCAAAATCTGGTTTGAAATCTTCTGTTTTTTATAAAAAGTTAACTAGCATTTTCCCAGTTCATGAAATTCAACATATTGCATATTATACACATCACTGAATGACTTATTTCAGAATGAGGGTCTGACAGTTCAGAACCTGAGGATATGCCTTTTGTCGCATAAAACAAACACATGAAAGCTTTGCAACTGCTGCATTTCTGGTCTCATTATGTTAGAGTTAGGAGGGATATTGATTCGACTACAAAGGAGACTTCCTTTATAATCTGATGGTTTTACAGTTCCTAATAAGGATATTATTCCAAATCAAGGAGTTACTTTAGAGACATTTTCATCATAAACCAAAACACAGCATAAGGAAACTGGCTGGTTTAAGTCACACAGCACAGGACTTTAGATAGAAACCACAATGTTATGTGTTTCAAATAGCAATACAGCACTAGTACAGCAGATTCCCTTGAGGATATATTTGGTTAACTACCTAGCGTATGCACTCAAATACAGAGCATCCATTTCTAGGCAAGCTGAATTTCTGAAAAAAATACCTTACTTCCGGCATTTGTATACTGTAGCTTAATACTGTATAATAACACAACACTGTGCTTACAGAACCGAGCTCTGCAGAGATCATGCAGCTTTGAAGGGTTCTGTTTCACCAGTTTTCAAGAGAAAAAGAACAGAAGGTCGTGAGTGTTTTACTGTACTGTACTGTATATCAAGTTGCATAGAGCCCCATGAAAACAGGTAGCCCGTCAAATGGCATGGTGGGTAGAAGCTCTGTTTAATGGGACATGAAACAGTAAATTAATATCATGTCCACAACACAACTGCTGAATCATGAATGGTTTTGCCCAGGAGCAGGAACGCCAGCAACAGCAGCAGCAAAAAGGCACAACCGAGGGTGAGCAGCAACAGCCTACGGTATTGCTAACTTTGCTGCCTTAAACTTTCCATCTGTATGTATGCAGGAGACATGAGAGGATGGAAGAGGTTTCAAAACATGAAGGCCTTTTTACAGAATGTGATAAAAAAATAAGAACGATGGGTCCAAACAAATGAACAATTCTTCTAACTAAAAGGGGAAAAAAAAAGAAGATGCAACCAACACAGACACTAAGTGTTGTTACCAGAGAGTTTTCCACGTTGCTGGTAAATTTGTTGCTTAAATCTTTGATAATATCGTGCTGCGGAAACAAAATTTAATCATTTCATACTACAATAGAAAGCTGCTACTCTTAACTAACCAGAGATAAAATACGGTAGGCCGAAATAAAAAAAGATGGAAGCTTTATGAACAGCCTTGCTTTCCTCAGCCATGCTACGGCTCTGTGATCTGCCTTCACGTCTCAACCTCTTCCTCACTGTAACTATGCCGTAAAGAGAATAACAGAAAGAACATGAAACAAGGCAGTGCGATTAATTGTTATTCAACAAATTAAAGCTGCACTAAATGACTTTACAACTTGATCGCATATCTTTAAAAAAATAAACATCCTTTATCTGTTTGCTGGTCATCTCATGTAAAGCTTTCACTTGCTAGTTTTAGAACACAAATTTAACATGAACAAAATGAAATTTGTATTTAAACAAAATAAACACAGATATACTGTATCTTATTGAAGATAAGACTTTCATACTACAATTGGAGGGACTCCTAAACTTGAACATCTGAACTCTGTTTACATAGTGCAGCCTCAATTCTCAATAATGGTAAGGCTGATACAACAGGACTACCAGCAGAGCATGCAGCTATTGTCAGATTACATTTTCTGCACTTAACAGATCAGAATAAGTGATAACTGTTTAGAGTGACCCACAAATTGTTATTGTTATTATTCTACTCAATATTTCAACAACATCAACTTACAAAGGGGTTTCTTTGTAAATTGTATATACTGTATTGCAAATCCATGATTCTTTTTCTATATTCCTAGCCTACAATAATTCTTCAACATCACATCAGATCATATACCAGTTACTCTTACTATACAACATAGGTGCACAACACCAATGGACCAGAGGACCAGAAGTCATAATGATTCACTTTAAATCAACAGCTAAAGACCTTTGCAAACTGTTAAACTTGTCCAACACACCTAATATATAGTTCAATTAGATCTTTAAGACCTAAGGAAGAATGAAAATCTGAAGACACTGTGGCCCAGTAGGACTGGAGTTGTGCACTATTACTATAAAAACCAAAGGGCCTTTTATTTTTATACTGATGGCTGTGTAGTTTAAAACTGAGCAGTTTTGAAAATATTGCTTACTGCTTTATTTGCTCACAATGTGAACACTGGACATTTATCGGTGTTTAATAAACAGATGCAACCAAAATGTAATCTGATCACAATAATGAAATAGACAGTTAATACCATTTGATATGTAACTGTATGTAATGTATCAGATGTATTAAAATGTATATATTCTTATCATATATGGTGTAATAATGAATTAAATACTTTATACAGTAGAATGTAGGATTACCAACATGTTCTCTAAAAATACTGATTTAATTGTGCACTGGAACACTGCTTTGAGAGAAACTTCTGTGATACAACAACAGCTGGAGAAGAGATCTGTGGCAAATTTATTTTGAAAGGCGGTAATTAATGTTTCCATAAAACACTACACAAGGAAGGTAAAGGACAAACATTTTCGTCTCTCCTCAAACCTCCTCTCTAAACGTGAGCGTGAACTCTAGGTTAACTCCATTAGCCTTCCAGAGCCAGGTGATAATCTGGTAATTAATCATCTGTGAGAAAGGGGATATTCCTTTTAGCCATGCAGAAATCAGCAGTGACACACCTCTTGGCTCACATGCTGAGCAGGACAGCCATTAAAATTCCAGATTGAACAGGGTCCACGACGTTTACCCTTTGAGTGGAGTTTATTCATCAGTGTTACAGGGACAAACGGTATGACGCACATACTTCTACAATTATGCATGATACCAATGTGTGTTTTCTCAAGATGGCAATGAAGGAGGGGCCGTGAAAGATGAAAGGAAGGGAGAAGGGGTTTCAATGAACACATTTCATTATCAGAGTTGACTCACAGCACACAAGGTCCAGGGCATGCCAGCACTGTGCCATGTCAAGCTGCAGTTCAGCCATGGGCAAATAAATCGGAAAATCCCCAAATCCCCCAAAAAAGAGAAAGGGAAAGATATCACTTACTTCAAAGCTCTTCACCTCTTCTCCATCCTCATCTTCCTCATCATGGCAACTCTGGCGATATCAGCCATGGACAAAATGAGTAAGTAAAAAAAGGCACAAGTTGTGAGTGTAAGACATATTTCGTTTTTTTTTTTATTCTCTGTTGTTATTTAGGTTTGCTCTTACTGTGGTACTGTAATTTGTTTAGTGTGAGAGAAGCTGTGTGTAATCTCTGAAGTGTGGTGTGGTCGGTGGAGGAGAGAAGGCAAGGCTCACGCTGGGTCTGTTATTCTTCATTTTTCTGCTAGTTTTTTTAAAGTAGCAGTGTATCCAGTTTGGACTCCTGAGAAAGGGCATATGAAGTAATGCTCTGAATAATTATAATCAATAAAGTTTGATAATCAGCCAGTGAAAGTTCTGTTTTCCTTCCTTCTATTTCCTTCACAATGCCTAAAACGAACCCAGGAGTTTACATATGTTTGGTCGTTGTTTTTACAGGCTGTGAAAATGTTACTCTCATAGTTGAAACATCTGACTGTTTAAATCAATCAGTAAGGTATTACTGTACTGCATATGCATCTTTTCCAAAGTTTAAGACTACATTTTATTTGAAATGGGGGTACCTTTGCCATAATGTCAGCATAAGCCATATACAGGAAGTCTTCCTCCAGCTTACTGTTTGTAAAAGAAAAAACATTGTATAATATAAGAATACATGCAAGTGCTTATACTGTATTAAAACTAAATACTGCCCTTTGAGACTTTAACCTAATGCAGAGTTTTAAGAATTAACCCTGTAATACTGTTAATTCTGTTAACACAGCAGTACCTGTATGACTCCTTATGAACAGCCTGAATTAACCTTGAGCAAAAACTACAGGCTACAGGAAAAAAAACGCTCTACAGTTTTAGCACATTACACAGTGTGCCATATTCAGGTCATTCTAACTTTCATACGGATCTTCCCTAATTAGTAACATCTGTGATAAAATGAAAAAAGGGGATTTTGTTTTAAAAATTGTGAATATTTTAAGCTGTAGCAGTGTATCCAGTTTGGACTCCTGAGAAAGGGCATATGAAGTAATGCTCTGAATAAATATAATCAATTTCCTTCTAACTGCCCCTGCTGTGATCCTCTTACACACTCTGCCCTGACTCCAAACCCACCACTTCTCTGTCAGCGCAGTCCTACTGAAAAGTAAGATGAGCTGATGCAGAGGATCAATTCGTTTTGTGCCTTCATCTTCCTCGGGGGGATCTTCTCTTCCTGGTTTCTGAAATTTAAATACAACATCACCCCCACACTGAATATACAACATTCTCTTCTGCATCTAATAACCTCCCCTATGCCTATGGCAGCTACATTTAACAAGCCTTTTATAAAATCTAAGATTGTCACTTTCAATTGTTTTAGCTATTTACCAAATGGTGGCTTGCAGGGTTAGCATGCACAATACACTCAGCCTGAATAACACAATATAATGCTGTTCTGAAACCTTTAACTGCACAGTCATTTGAATTTTATCACAGGAAAATATTTCTACGTTATGGATGTTACAGTCCTTTCACATCAAATCTATGTGCTGAAGTCTTCAGCTGTATAATTGACTACTTCTGAACGCCTGCCGTAAAAGCAATGATAGTACTTACAGCCAAATCTTCAATTAACTTATCTTCAAAATAATGCTCCTCTGTTTCAATCCAAGACTTTTCATAACCTTGCAGAAAGAGGTTGACAGCCCTATGCCTAAGAGGTAAAAAAACAGAAGAATATCAGCTACATCTATCTTCCTCTTTTTCCGGTTCTTACTGTAGAAAACTATGGCATTCGGCAGGCTTTGGCACTTACCTTGGAAGATTATATAAAGGTGCCATTCTAAAACAAGCCACCACTGCCCTTTTCCTTTGCTTAGAAAGTAGCTTGTGCCACACAGCCTTCTTACTTCTCTGTGGATGTTCAACCTGTGGAATACGTTATTCTCTTAGGACGTTCTAAAACATGTTTCCCATAAAAGGTGAGGCAAAGATAACCTCTCTTTACGTTTCTGTTAATGCTGGGGTCTCACAAAGAGATGTTAGCTCTGCGGTATTTTCCGAGAAGGCGAATTCTACAGAAGCACACGCTTCCTCAACACTTCAAACCTTTTGGGCGCCTACCTGCTCCAGGTGAAACAGCACGTGTGCAATGTCAAGGACGCGTTCCACTGTTTTTTCTGGATCAGATGTGTCTTCAGTTCTATTAGGCAGGTCTTTATATAAAGCCATCTGCCACCTGATGGCAGGATCCTCCAGCTAGCACACAGAAAACAAGTCACTCAGAGCCAAGCAGACAAACCCATGTGAGAAAAGTGCATACACAATTGTGCAATGAGTATTGTCAATATACTGTAATTAATTGTAAATTACATGATTCACAAATCAAATCTTTTTCTATTACAGCATTTAAAAGGTGCAATTAAAACTATATTTTTTGTAAAAAGGATCCCATCTTCATTTAATTTCTTTCAAACTAAATTGTGCTTCCTGCTGTTGGTTATCTTATCACATTAGTCAGGTGTGTTCAAGCACACACTTTCATGCTACATGTGAGCTTTCTCTCTCCTAGTACAGCACACTAAAAACTTTGTGGTCTGCTCCTTCTTTACACTACACTCCCATTATCGGGACAGGAGTCCCAACAATGTCACTCCAAAGAATATACAGTATAATAATCTAATCATTTTAATTTGGGAGGAAAATAAGAATAGCAATGATTACTCACAGCTCTTGGTGTGGCATTAAAACAATATCAACTTAATCAGACTTCATAAACAGCAATGTATTGTACATTACCTTATACTCTATACAGTAAAGCTAACAATTTGAGAACATTGGAAGATTTTTCTAATCACATAGCTATAAAATATAAAATACACATGATGAGTGAGTACCCACCAACATTTTGCTACACCCAAATATGCTCTGCATTGCTAGCTGCCCATCTTTCAGGCCTTTCTTTATCTTGGAAACTGCAGTCTCTGCTGGCCTTGTCTGAGTCTTAGAGTGCTTCACCATTGACACATAGTCCACCGAAGAGGACTTTTTAATGGCAGACAGAGGTGTTTTTTGAACCCTGTGTGTGGTGTCGAGGGTAGCCGAACGCTTTCGCAAAGGCAGCCTTTTGTAGCCAGGCAGCTCAGAGCTGGCAAGCTTGGGCTGTCTGCTCTTCATCCATTTCATCACTATGATAAGCTTCTTCACCAGTTTCTTGAAATGAAATACTCGATACTGATACAGGCAACATGCAGACATGCACAGGAGAGAGAAAAAGAGAAACAGGCCAGGTGAAATGAAGAGAAACACACAGACAAGAGTGACAGAAAAAAATGGATGGCCAGACTGACAAGTTTTTTTCACATGTTGAAATTTAAGGCTTCATCTTCTATGAGTGTGAATAGATATCTGAAGTTTTTATTCATTTTTTATTCACTCATACTCATGGAAAAAAAAAAACATTACTATTTCGGAATGCTAGTTCTGAAAGAGGGCACTGTTTAAAAAAGATGACAAGATACCCAAATGTCAACATGGAGGAAAAAAACATTTTTCAAAATTTCTCCCATTTTGTACACTTTAAGATACAAAATGGCAAAATGATCTTGTGTTTGCATGCTTTTGAGGTTATTGAAACACATCCAGAATGCGTTAGCTATTAATAAACTGAAAGACAATGAAAGGAGGTACAGGTTAGACATTTGTACTCCACTACCTTAACCTACCTTTCCCTGAAGATGAAGATTATTCCGAATAATGTCCCTGACTTCATCTTCTGTATCTTTCTGTTTATGAGGATGAAATATAGTCAGAAAACAGCTGTTTTAAGAAGTCACAACAACCTGCTGTTTGCTCACATAGAGTGGGCTCCATGATGAGACTAAAGCTGCTTTTTCTAAAAACAAGCTCGGTTTTGCTCAATTTCTGGAGCATGAATGATACTTTTGAGCTATGGCTACATACATTATTCATTACCGTGTGCATGCTGCTTACTTTTTGATGCTATTTAACAAAACGGCTGTTAAAAAGTAGAAACACATGGTACGGGACCCTATGTCTTCTGTTTTATTCCAATTATCAATTACCTCATTGCAGTAATCATTCGCTTAATTAAACCTTTGTTTAATTTGTTTTTTCCATCTCTTAAAATACAGCATGTTAGCTTGACAAAAATAACAATGACAATTTCTGAGATATGATTATTATTCTGTGCATAGCACACAGGTAAGCAGGGGACTGGGAAGCCCTGATCTATAACATCCATAAACGCGAAGGCGCCGCAGGCAGATACATACTAGACTGAACCTGTTCTTGGCCAGTGCAATGAGCTCTTGGTCACCGGGAGCACAGATATTTAATCCAACTGGGAGTAATCTCTTCAGCGCAGCAACGATGAGAGAGGTCTGCAGGGAGTAGCGGTCTCCTTTCCGCTTCAGCTTCTTTCTCTCCTGGTCTGAAACTGCCCCCTGTTTAACAGCACAGAAATATTTGTATGCCAAGAAACGCATTGCACAATTTCTTTCTTTTTTTCATGTATTAGTATAGGGTGGAAATGTGGCCATATCTTCTCTATTATGGTTAATTTTATACAAAAAGTAATATGTTTTTTACATTTTAGGCATCCTTGTAAGTAATGTCCACACATGTAATGCGTGACCACAATGGAGAGAAAAACCAAACCTTCTCTAAATATTTCAAACGAATACTGTATCTATCGTACTGTATATACCATGTGAGTGTTTAGGTCTTGAAAACCTTTAAGAAAACCTTTGAAAAATAAATGACACAAACAGTCTGTTCGACAAATGACTTTCCTTAGAAGATGCAGAACTCCTCACCTTGGACATTTTGGATTTGGTGTCAGTGATCAAAAAAGACATGTTGTTGATTTCATTCTGAACCACAAAGTTCTGCTCTTCCCTTTTGAAATTCTGGATTGAAAAACAAAATCATTGTTACTCAATTTTAAATGAAATTAAAATGTAGTCATCATAAACAAATACAACCATGGACACAGCACTTGAAGAGTTTGTTCTCAGTTACAAAGAGGATCAGCTGTTCAGGAACTAGCTTACATGAGACTTTGCCCAGAATATGAACACTTCTGCCACCATGCGAAATAATTCTTCGGCCTCTGCACTAGGTTCTTTCAGCCATTTTGCCCTACAAAAATGAAGACAAGAGACTTTAACTTAATGGGAATAAATTACAAGATATAAAACCCCCACACACACTTCTAGACAAGGACATTTTCAATTCCTTTTTTTTAACAAACAGGCTCCACGTCACTGTAGCCTGAACATGAAGTCCTCACCTATTATAGTCCACAAATCTGATGAGGAGAGGGTAAAAGGCGTACAGGTCCCGGACGAGGATGGTGAATTCATCCAGGATGAGAAGCTCTGCTTCTGACATGTCACCCCTGCCCTCTGTCTTCATGTGCTCCTCATCCAGCAGCACTGTGGCCGCCTTCTTCTTCAGCTTCTCCATCAGGGGCAAGAAGTGTGTCTTCAGCAGCTGGGCCTTGGCTTTACTGATGATGGGCTGAGAAAATACTGAGAGGCACACAGGGAATTCAGAACTGAAGCACAGACTCAATGGCTTGTCTGTGCTGCAGTATATCCTCTTCTACTGCAGCTATGCTGTAGCCTGTTCTAGGACTAGTGGAATATTGGATTGTCCATTTCTCTTCTATATCTACAATTATCAGGTAATTGAAATGTGGGCTGCAGACAAATCCTGTAATTAAATGGATTGGAAGTTACAGTATCTGACCACCCCTGTTATTCTCAGAAATTGTCTATTGCATGAACTTTAACAGACCACAAAGTACTGTACATCAAAACACTAAAGGAAACTGTAACCGTGAACAGTACACATTTATTGTCATAATTTGCAGTTTATCTGGAGTGTGCTCATATCGATATGCAAAGGGTCATATTCTTTAAACAGCATTATCTTAAATGTTATGGAATTGCAATCATCATTTGGAATACAGAAACAGGAAAACAGGACAAAGCAATGAAAGAAAAACAAAATCCAACACCTGCCAGTCTCTTCATCCAGGCCCCCTCATCAATACCCAGGTTGTTGTAAATGATCCTCAGAATGTTGCCCAGCAGGGTGTTCATGTGCTCCGAGGTCAGGGAGGTGCAGCACATGTCTGCCTTCTCAGGGTTGTTTTCAGGCCCGTGGTCCCACCAGTGAGACATGTAGCTACACAACATGGGCAGAAGCACCTCCATCACATGGGGCATCTGGGTGTACCGCATCCCTGACTCCGCTAGCTCCATGATCTCCTCCAGAGATTTCTCCAGAGACGGGATGTTAGGACAAACCTCTTCAACACGGGCTGGCAAATCTAGAGCTTTAATAAGAAAAAAAAACACAAGGTTTCCTTTAAAATTTAAAGAATGCTCAGAAAAACGTCTGGCGCGCTTTATCTACATTGCTGAGATACGAAGGAAGAAAAAAATGGGCATTTTGATGAAAAAAGAAAACCATGATTTCACATGCCACTGTGCATTTTGAACGCTAACTAATCATCCCTGGGAGCGTGTCATTTTTCAACGTAGCGTTTCATCGGCATCTGGCTATGGTTATTATCCTTACAGCTGTCTTGTAAATTGCTGGCATCAGTTATCAGAAACAAAGCTCAGAGTATCATCAGAGTTACATCTCTCGGGCCAAACTGGGCATGAGTACTGTAATTTCTGCTTTATGAAACTCTTTTCTCTCTCATGACATGAAGACTGACTCACTGCTGAATGGCCCTTACCTGCCCTTTCTCTTGACCCTTTGGTATTGTAGATGGAGTAGGTGTTATATTTGTTGAAGTGCGGCTCCAGAAATGCTACAGGAAAAGCTCCAGAAAAGGCAGCAAGACATTCTCCAAGTGCCGGCCTCTGCCTAAAGAGAAAACACTCATTCAGCTTTATTTTATTAAGCACTGAGAAGCATGGATGATTTACAGTAAATCATGCTAAGTTAATTCAAAATCACTGACTCATGTCAATTCATCTTGGATTTTTTTGTTCCAAGATGAATTTTGGCTTATTTTGAACTAAAGGTGAAACACGAAACAGCTTCCAGTTGTAGCTTGTGAGGCGAACTACAGTACATTAGCATGCCTACAAAACATACCTCTCCACATAAATGCTTTTGCTTGTCCCAAGAGCATACAGACTGTTGAGTATCCTGTAGCATGAAACCTGGACATCATCCACTGCAAAGAACAGAACAGATGCACTTTGCATTAACAACACCAACACAGGTTTCATACTGTATGTTTAAATATTTCAACTATTATGATACAGTTTGAAGCAGTCCTTCACTTGCTCAATGACATTATTATGTTTTTGAAGAAAATAAGACGAAAACAGAAAAAGGGAGTTGTTGATACACCTACATATGAGGTCTTCGCCAAACAGGTTCTGCCCGACGTGCTCGAAGAGCGAGGAGAGGACGGGCAGCAGGGCCACGGTGGTGTAGTTGATGATCTGGGTGACGCTCCTGGGCTGGGCTCTGGTGTGAGTGAACTGACCCAGCTTCAGGTTCTCCATCGTCCTCTCCAGGTCCTCCGCCGCGTTGTCAAAGAAGGCCCGCAAGGCCGCCTTCACCGAGTCCAGGCCGGTCTTCATCACGGTCCTGAAATCAACATGAACGCCACAGTTCTTCCCCGTCGGCAAGCAGCTGCGCCCAGAGGCAAGAATCACACCCCAGAAAACTGTTTCTATTTCTCAGCTTGTGATACAGCCCCATTGTCATCTTCTTAATAGAGCAGCTAAATTTTGAAATTATACTGTATACAATATTACAGTGTATGCATCTGCATAATATTTTACTCCCGGTGGCATTTTTATAATTTACAGAACAAGAAATGCCTTGGCAACAAGGTTTATTGTTCTCCTACAGCTTTAACACAGAGCTGTCACAGACTAATACTGTAAGAAAAACAGTAAGGCAGAGTACCTGGCATCCAGAGTTTGGCCCAATATGTGAAGACAGTTCACAATCGATGTTGCATCATTTCCTAAAATCATATAAAAGAGTTAACCTGTTGATCAAAACAGGAAAATAACTGATCTAAACCTTAAGTTAATGTCAATAACATTCACACTCCAATGGTGGCTTCTGTACTGTATGTGTACTCAAGTAATCAAAGACGAGCTGCATGCAGTGCTGCAAGATCCAGCTTTGTATCCGACAAACTACTGTCCTGGTAAACATTTTACTCCACAGTAGCATAAAAAATCTGCCACATCTTCAGAAAAATTCTTAGCATAAAAAATAACCATAAAATGAAAGCCTTGGTGTCTATCCAGAATCTTGTAACTCCTGTAAATTTTAACTACACTCTAATAATGTGAAAGAGCAATGCAGTTTGCAAAGTTTTCTAAAACATTTGTGTGGAAAGTCTCTGACTTTTACACAGGTGCATCCTGGCTGAGTATATCAGCCAGCTTTATTTAGGTATTTTTAATGAAAATGAAAAAAAAACAATACACTAAAATGTGCTTTTCAATTATTAACTGAAATGAAAACTTAAGTCCTGATTCAGCAAAGCCCAATGACTTCTCATTATATACTTTACACTTTTATTGTCACTACCATACTATGGTAAGTGTAGGTTATATTCTCAAACACTAAGAACTGAGTAGTGTTTCAATTATGCTGCCCAAACCTTAACAGAAGGAACACAATGCAAAGAAATGACAGACTGATAGCAGAAAAGCATTTAATCCTTCAAAGAACTGCTCTGTTTTCACAACTTAAAGAGAGAAACCACTACTCATTAAGAAATCTTCAGATTACAGTTTCCTCTTGAGATGCACTGACATCTCACTGAGGTCTTTCTGGTTGGATCTTTCTTTTTTATGTCACCCATGTCCACAATATAAATGTCAAAAGGCTTAGAAAACTTTGCAATGTGACATGCTTCATCTACCACCAGTAACATGACTTTCTATAGCAACACTTTAACTCCTAAGCTCGCTAAATCAAGGCCTTGCAGCCCCACAGACTGAAGTTTCTACATGGGTACATGCTGGCAAACCATGCAAACAAGGCCTTGGAAAGACATGACAACAGGAAGGGAAAGAACAACTCCGGGAACAAACAGTAATGAGTCTAAACCAAGGGGGCCACACTTCATATCCACACTGTCCTTACCAAACAGGGATATCCTATGCCTGACAAGAACTCCAAGTTTGCAGAACAGGCTGAAGACAAGAGAAGAAAAAAGAGAAACAGAGAAAGGGGGAAAAAACTAAAACAGCTGAAATGTGAGCAAAACAAGTGATATGATATAACACAAGAAGGTGCTAACATTAAAAGAAATACATAACAGTTCTGCAGAAACTGGGTTAGAAAGAGGTGAAACTTGTAGGGCACTGTATGGTTAGGCTGAGGACCTAGCTGGGTAAGTAGTATCATATAATTCCCTGCTTAGCAATACTACTGTAACTATAGAATTAGAAGTACACATAGAAGACGCTTGAACTTATATGATATTAAAGTTCTAAATATATATAAGAACATGACAATGAATATGCTCAGCTGTTAGAACAGAATGTTTAAATATTGTGTGGAAATTCGTCATGAAGAGATTCATTAATTCAAACAGGAAGGCCAGTCAAACATGTATTGCACTACAGATATTTTCAAAGGAAAAGACCTCAAGACATTTTGAAAAAGTTTAAAAAATGTTTAAAAACATCACAAATAATTAAACGTCATATGTCTTCCTCATGGTCACATAAAGTAAGAGGGAAAAAGCGTACTCCTACTTGACATTCTTATAAACCAAAATCTCCACTTTACAACATGCATACTATACAGTATATAATTTATATACAGTATGTCACGGTATCAATGCCCGTGTGGATACTTTTCCTCAAAAAATGACCAATCTTGTGATTGTGTGCTGCGTGAGTTTCACAAATGGTTATTTCCTTTCCCTCCATCTACAGTGGCGGTTTTCCCTCCCCGCGCATCTGTCCTGAGCTGGGAGTGTAGCTCGCGCAGTTACCTGGTGACCATCTCTTTCTCCTTGTTGGAGGCATGTCCTCCGCTGCTGAGGGGCCGGTTGGCTGTGGACAAGAAGTACAGCCGGTGGTTCTTGAAGTACTGGTCAACCAAAGGAAGGACTACCTGTAGTGCAAGCCAGAAAAACGTACTGTACCGGCGAGGTAAACGCACTTAAACTCAACACACAGGTACTGTGCACATCAAACGCCCACGTCTATAATTTCTGACAAGGCTTCACATTTCTTTAAATGGATGTTGTTGCAAGGTAGCAATTTTAATTGCATTTTGATTAAAACTCCTATTTGGGAGACCCAAAAGTGTGGACAAAAGAAATAAGAATCAACTGTATACTTTTTATTTTTGCATCGATAAAAATTATTAAGTGGAAATAATTGGTTTAGCCACTGTTATTCAGAATGGCATTATTTGAAAATAAGCCTTTCACCTTCATTTTTGTAATTCAGTTAAGACACAACAGGGATTTACTCAAATTTACTATTGGTAGATGTGTATGATTTACTAAAGGTATTTAATCGATAAAAAACATACCATCGAAGCCAGCTCAGATAACCCTTTAACTTCATTAAAACACAACAAACAGATTTGGTACAGCAAACAGTGGTACAGTGAACCCTTATGTGCTAGGCTTTATTCTTTCTGATATTAATCTTTCAGCTGAAAGTACCGATTTCAAAAGTATAAACCACACAAGCTGAAATAAACACAGCAAAATAAGAATAGGAGAGTCAGACCTTCCCAAAAAACTTCATTTCTTGCTCATATGGAACCTTTTCTGCTTTAGCCCGTGTGCCCATATCTAGAGAAAGGAAAATCTGTACATTAAAGCAGATATGAAGTTGACTCGAAATACAGCAGTGAAGATTAAAAATAACAAAGGCATTCTGATACTAAAGCCTAGAATATCCAAACAATGCAGCAAAGCAGTTACTATCATATAATGACTAGTTTAGCATAAAGTTCTGTACAAGACGTCTGTGTATGGGTTGGCACAGTGGTCAGCATTGCCCCTTGCAGTGCTGGGGCCCTGGGTTCAGTTCCAGACCTGGGGTGCTACAGTATCTGCCCAGAGCTGGCATGTTCTCCCCGTGCTCATGTGGGTTTCCTCCAGGTGCCCATGTTTTCTCCCGCAGTCCAAAGACATACAGTACATGCACTGTACTGGTAGGTTTACTGGTTTCTGGGAAAACTGACCCTGGTGTGAGTGTGGACATGTTTCTGTCTGTGTGTCCCAGGCTCTGGCTGGCCCGCGACCATGAATTAGAAGAAGCAGTTCGAAAATGGCTGAATGGATGGATTTCTCTCTATGACGAGACCAGCTCCTTACCAAACTCAAGCATGTGCTCATGAGCGTCATCTACATATCTGATGAGCTGCTGCAGGAAGCTGTACGCAAACCTTTTCTCAATGGAAGGGGTATCTAACTCGAGTTCCTTCACGCCCCTATGAAGAGAACATCAGAAAAAATCTGATACAGGAAACATTGGCTTCCACAGTACAGTACTGTACACTTTCACAATTCTTAACAGATTCACGGCATAAATTACTGTTTCTGTAAGGGGAGGTGGTGAGGACATCAATGGCACAAGCTGCTCTCCTGAACACAGTTCATGGCATACTGTACTTACAAGTCATATTAATCTTTAAATGGACTCTAAATAATTGTGTTTAAGACACAAAACACTTGCTTTAATATCCCTGTGTTATATAGATGTATTGGCTTGTTTCCTGCCTTGGTCGTGAAGACTCACCTTGAGACTGTGTATCCGTTTATCTGAAAGAACTTGAGGATGTCTTGTGCTTTTTCTCTATCTTTGGATTTTTCTTTGGCTGTTAAAGTATCATAGGGTACCAGCAAAGGATGGCTCCCTCCTCCTAATACACAATAAAAAGCATCAGTAGAACAGGGAGAATAATAACACTTTGAATAGTTTAATAAAAAGTCTATACAGTGACTTAGCAAAGTGTTTAGCTATTAGTTTGGATCTTAACATCTCACACATTGCAGCTGCCTTAAAAACGATTCGCAGCACTATAGTGACACCTGCTGGTAAGAAATTACCTAGATAAAAAATGCTACATTGTCAAAAGTTCCCATTTGATTTACCATTAATTTCTTTACACCACACCCTTAAGGTATGTATTATCTAATTGCACAGCTCATGTTTGCTTCTAAGTACTAGTTTTTATTTTAGGATTACTTTTAACATGGACTCTGCAGTCTGCTAGAAAACAACCACTCTAATGTTACTTTGAAATACAAAACTAAGTTATAACAGATACATTTTTAAAAAGCCCAACAGAATAAAGGGGAAATTAAAACATTTAGAGAAGAAAGCCAGTTTAATGGTTTGTGTTTATAAAACAGAATATTCAGAATATATAGCCTCAAAATAACCATTATGAGTGCAAAAATATTAATGCCAGTTTCAACAAATTGCAATTTAAAATCATCATCTTAGATCTAGTTTCAGAAAAAAGTATCATTTTAATTTGACTTTGAATTCAATCCAAGAATTATGAGCAATTAATTAATGGAGCTTTTATAAACACAAACTACGTTTAAACCAAACCACTAACCTAAGTGCCACCAAAAAGGTTAAAGCAGTTTGAGCGAGTGCTGATGCCTACCCCAGCTACAAGCGTGTGGGCCTCAGAGTTATGCAAACAAATACTGTGAACTACAAAAGCAGGTTTACCTTCGTCAGTAAACAATAAATTCCTGCCTATGAGATGTGCACATTAAATACAAAAGATAGAAAAGAAGGTGTTGAAATAAATGTTTAATTGACAGTTTTAAACAGAAGCTGCAACAAGTTTAAGTGAGAGGACGGTATCTTTAGGGAAACGTTTGATCAGGAAAACAAAATGGAACCCACAATAAGGATTAGTATAGTATTATATACTATAGTATTCATAGACTAACCAACTGTATTTCAATCTCTACAAAATGAAAAGATGGCAACTACATTTTAAATTCTCGATGCTCACCTTAAAATGGTATCTGTATTTTATGCAGCAGTGGCAGAAATCATAAACCATGTCCTCCTCTATGAAAGTCTTACAAAAATGCATTCAAATATTTAACCCATTCTGTTCACAAATGTGTGTTCATGCAGTATGAAGGTTTTACACAGCATGGCTGTCTGTTATTAATGTTTAATATAATGTACTGTACAGTATGTATACTTTCTTTTTACTTGAGATCCAATTAAAACCAGTTCTACCTTTGGCTTCCAGCTCTAGTTTTTTCTTCTTGGCCCAAATATTGTGATAGTTCTCTGCAAGCAGCTCTGCCATTGACTGAAAAAAGCATGTATACACATATATTTAGTTTCTGTACTGCCATTTTAACTAAGATTAATTGAACATCAGACCAGTTCTTACTGCTTTTACACCTACAAATTAATTGGCTAAAATAAATAGAAAAATACACAATCATACAAAAAATATATTTTTCCCCAATAACAGTGACATTTTTAGTTAAAATCAAATATAAGTAGATGTATGTTGTTAAATATCAGTTTAAAAAAATGAAAAAGCTGACTATCACTAGCAACTTTGCCTTGGGACGTTAAAGGCAATTACTTCACCTGCAACATGACTTACATGCAGGTCTCTGGACAACGTCACGTTGCTCATGTCAATAGGCCGGGGACTGTAACCATGTGTGGTGTCGATGGAGATCTGAACGAGAAACACAAACTTTTTGCCAACTGTGCAAATAAACAACTGCATAAATGCTTGGGTGCAGCACATGATGTATTTATAATATAGTTCAAGGTCAGCAAAGTCTGCTTCCAGTATTAAAGTAACCCAATGATTTAAATGTGTCTAAATAAATTGTGAACAAACACCTCAGTTTGTTTTTCTACCAGGATTTTCACACTCACCATGAATTATCCTTGTCAGCAAGTGTAACACAGTGCGAGTTATACAGTAACTAATATACTCTCCATCAAAAAGAAAACATGCTGTACATTTACACCACAAATATTTTAGCACTGTTGAAATATAGACTGCATACCACTAAATAAGTAACAGTACCTACAATAACTGGGGTGGAACATTTTCAGAAATCACAAATCGCTCAGTTGTGTCTAATGTGTAGCATGTGCCATTGATGTTACTTGAGCCTTTGATTTTAACTTTCAGTTTTTGAATTCATGTAAAATCTGCTTAGTTGTACAACTGCACTGTCGCTGCTTTCAAAAGCAAAGATTACTCAGATCCTAGGATTAGGTTTACTGGCAGGTTCCTACATTTCTCGTGTCGCAAAGCTTTTCAATGTGCACAGAGCATCTGTTTATCTTCTATTTAAAGTATACTCATATAGTTTATATTCATCTTTAAAAACACTGGCAACTGGGATCACAAGTGCATGTGTTTGCCTGTTCACATTAACTACCGAAGTGAGGATTGCAGGAACACGCCCTTATCGTTTAAGTGGTGGAGCTACAGTAGCTCGTTCTGAGTCTCTTCTCTACATGACGGGAATCTATGCATGTCAATCTGCTCAGTGCTCCTGTTGTACTCCCAGGAACAAGTTTAACTTCAGTGTTTGAAACACTACTCTTCCTGGAATCAGATTCAATACACTAATATGATTTTCTATTGAAAAAAAAATCAAGAATTAAAACTCAGGGGGACATTCCTGATCAGTAGTCTTCAAAACCAAACTCAAACACTCGCAGATCCTGAGCAGGAGATCTTCAAAGCCATGAAACCAGTCTCTAAGCGAAACATCTGAACTCTTGGACATTGACCAAACTGATTCAAGGTGTGGACGTACAGTATCTGGTATTCAGATTATGACTTCACTGCTTGACGTCATCTACATAAGCAGAGGTCTGCCAGCAAGTGCAGTGTTTTAATTTAAAATGAAATGTTAATAACGCTAACAAAAAAATGTAATGTTTATGGTTTCTTTTGCTGGAGAGAATTTTACAAATACAGCTCTAGAGCTACTGGCAGTAACACTAACTCTAAAGGCATTTTGTTTCTCTCTTACCTGTCTTTTAAGGTTTGACTAAGGAAGGTAAAAAACAAGAAAGTAATGTACAGTACACACATAATACAAAGTACCGCATAACACAAGAAAATCAGTACAAGGATTACATATACTCTAGGAAAGCAGTCCAACAGGTTCAAGGCTCCTGAGTGACTCCACCAGCAAATAGGTGAACTGTGTGTTGGGCCCAGCCCAGACACTGCCATCTGGAGCCGGGCTGAGATACTAACTGTCACTGGATGGTCCAGAGTAAGCGTGCTGATTAATAACTGGTAATCAGGATGTTATAAAATGACGCACAAGAAATATAGATAAATATGTAGAAAAGAGGTCTTCATAAAGTAATTAAAACACAACACTGTACATGTACAGTATATGAAGTGCAATGTATTCAACACAGACCTGGCTGGACTGGGAGATCCGTCTCGCCCGGTTGTGCAAGCTCATCGCATCGGTTTCTCTCGTCCTCTCTATGCTCCACCCCCAGGCCAGCATGGTCTTCAGCGACTCCTTAATAGGCCACCGATACACCTCCTTGTCCTGAATAATGCAAGGGGGCGCCCAAAGAAAAAAGGCTTGCTGAAAGCTTCCCTTACGAAAAGTCTGGCATCATTCTTGCACTGCTGTTCATGCACATCTTTACACTCATTTCTTCGATGACGTCATCCCTTCAAAGCGATTTTTAACACGTTTTCAAAGTGAAATGCGCTGTGCACATGTGTTAACTTTTCATTAAAATGTATTGTTCATGCTCCTGATACTATAAAGTTCTGCTGTGCCAGGAGAAGGGCTCTGTGAACGCCCCATCTGACCGGTTTTATTAAAGGGTAGTCTGCATCTGGCCAACTCCTCCTCACAGCTACCGACACCCAGTGACACCCAGTGGAAATTTGAGATTTCAACTTGCTTTCATGAAAATATCCACGGAGATAGTCTTAGACTATAGGGTTATCTGATATTGGGTTTCATGAACAAAGTTAAGATTTTAGATGTGAAAGGTTCAGTAAAGCCAGCATTACTACCTTTACATTCTCCAAAGAAGAAAACCATCTCACTGGTACTACTTAAGCTGGCGTAGTAATCAGTTGTGCTACTGTACACTGTGCTACACTTCATACAGTAGGTCTTGATGCTGAGATCTGCTCCTTTCTAGGTAAACAATTTTACTAACATTTGGGACACATGGAAGAAGATTTAAACAGATGCACACATTTTCCCAATTCCCTTCAAGCTCATGTCTCCATAACAACAAGAACAAAAATGAACGTGCTTCTTCGCTTTAATTTTGTAGTCCTTTTGTAGGCTTTCTTTCCCCTGCTTCAGGGTACGGGGTCAGAGTGTATCTTTAATTTCTAAGGAAAGTGTGGCAACCGTACGTTCAACTCTCCAATATGCGGGATGTTGGGCTGCTGTGGTGTTGTACTGATCTGTTATCTGTACTGATCTGTCTACTTACTTTGTTTTGATTCACAAAAACTTTGATATGCAGTATCAAAAAAATGAAGAAATTATGTACAATAGCAAGATATAACCTCATAAGACTTATTATGAAGTATCCAATCATATTATTGTATTGTATGTACAATAAAGAGATTTTACGATCGGTCCTAAGACATTACTTCACTGTCTTCCATCCCTTTACCTTTTCAGAGAGCAGCTTGTATGGTTTCAACAGAGGGTGAATCCTGGAGGTTTCACACAGAGGGTCACCGTGTGCCCAGCCATTGGCAAACTGAAAATAAATAATTCACACAAATGTGAAATGCATTTTTCAAGGACTAAACAGGAAAAAAAACACTTATATTACTAAACGTTAATAGGACTGTAGATAATCATAGCTCTTTTGAAAATATACCATGGCAAATCTACACAGTTTCATTGCTGTTTTACTTTAAGTTGCTGGATTATACATTAATAAATTCTGCTTTACCTTGTCCATTGACCACTTCTCATGAGAATGTTCTGCATACTTGTTTATGAAGTAGTCCAGTTTTTCTGGGATGTTTACACTAAAAGATATTATTGAAATTAAAGATTAAAAGCCCAGTAGCATTTTTTAGACAACTTTCAAACCATGAAAACACAGGCTTCATACAGTATAAGAAATAAGAAAGAAAACAGACAAGAACATTTTACTGTGGTAGCACTCCTTTCTACAAGTGATAACAGAAGAATTTTGAATAGTGAAGAAAAACCTCTGAGAAGGTAACGGGGAAAGTTGTGTCCCAGTGTGGCACAGTGGTCAGTATGACTGCCTCACAGCTGGAGCTCTGGGTTCAATTCCAGACCTGGAGTACTGTCTGCATGGCGTTTGTATGTTTTCCCCATGTTCACATGGGTCTCCTCCCACAGTCCAAGGACATACTGGGAGGTTAATTAGCATCTGGGTGAATATGCCCTGGAGTGTGTGTGCACGTCTGCGTGCCTGTGAGTGTCCTGCAATACACAGGCATGCTGTCCAGGGTGTACCCTGCCTTGTGCATTTTGATCGCCAGGATACGCTCGGGCTTCCCAGCGACCCTGTATTTACCTTGAGGTGTCAGCAGGCTGTGGGTTAAAGTTTCCCTCTGCGTCCATGGAGGACTGTTTCTCCATCATGGCAACATAGTTTGACTCCATGTAGTCTGGAGGCAAGGCCCCTGCCACGGCACTCAGACATGGCAGCGCCAGCTTAAACAGCTCCTGGTCATACTTCTGCATGGCACAGAAAGCAGGTCCAATTCAATCATGGGAAACGTTCAGAAGAGCTACTGTACATCAGGGTCTGCAGTCCAGGTCCAGAGGAGCCAAAGACTGTACTGTCGGCTTGACAGGAAATCCTGAATGATCCCTAAGTACTGTAAAAACTCAGCAAACCTCTACAGTAAACTGTGTCCTAGGCAAACAAATAATTGGTGCAGATAAATCATGACTACAGCTCTTCAAGGTCTGGGGTGCAGGCCTCTGTGCTAACTCATACAGCAGGTGTTTTTATAATTGGTAAAGCACTGGATATTGAGTTCATTTTCATAAGTAATTTCATAAACTGGAGAGTTGAGAGTGTTATTCCCAAGTAATTAAGACAACAGCAAAAGGGACACACAACAGAACAAATTATTAAGGTTAAAGCAAAAACCTTAACCTGCAAAGGAGACAACTGTATGGTTAGAAGAAAAGGGGTATTTATTCAGTGCCACTTTAAAAGTATTCAAGATCCAAAACATCTACAAAGCACTTTCAATTAGTGAATACAATGATACTATTTAACCACTAGAGGTCCTCAAAATATTGTAGTGTAGCCCTTCTTTCTTTAATGTTTCTTTAATGCATTTTATACTGACAGTGTTTATATTCATATCGAATACTAATACAAAAGTTAAAAAGATTAACTATTTTGAAGAGTAGTTTCCCAAACCGTGAGATTCCTCTGAATAAACTCAAATCATCTCTCTATCTTCTTTCTCGTAGTTCAGTGATAACCTCGTGATAAACAAATTCAGCCGGGACTCTTGGAAAATGATGGATTAAAATTACCTTCTGAGACAAGGCATCAAATATCCCCCAGAACAGCTTCCTAGATAAGTGCAGCTCCTCTTCGGAAGCAGCTCCAAAGCTGCCCCACCCTCCTGGCAAGCAGTAGTATTTCCAGCATCTCTCATAGTGGTTTGTCAGCAGCTGCAAGAGCATGTACAGTGTGCATCACTCTGCTTTCTACTACAACACTGCCACAAAGGCTTAGGCACAACAGAGTACAGGGTGCTGTATGACTCTTTGGCACACAATCAAGTTATACCACAGAAGAACAGGGTTTATGTGGGAAAGCACAGAGCAGGTGAACATGCAGTATATACAGTACTCTCAAAGATTAAGGAATAAGCACTCCACCTTATTCACAGCCCTCTCACACAAATGACCTCAGCACCATGCAGAGAGGACAGAGCAAGAGTGTGGAAAATACAAACCTTGAGGGGCATTTTGGTGTGCTCATTAAGAAGAGGAACATCAAAGACGAGCCTCCTTAGAAGGTGCTGCATCATAGATGGTCTCAGCTGGCTGTAAAAACACATTTGTACATACAGTACACATGCAAAGACATTTCATTTAGAATCTCGCACACTGTTAAACCACTATAACTGAAGACCTGTTACTGTCACGCCCGACATCCCTCCCTAGAGGGCGCTCCACTGCTCCCATTATTGTTCGTGTGATTTAGCTCTCCAGGTGTACCCTTTTAGCGTTATTACTTAAGACCAGCTCCTCCAGTCCTCGGGGCTCATCACTAGGGTAAGATGTCGCGAGGCACGCCTGGCACCAGGAAACCCTACGTCCGTCTCCTGAGGGCACAGGCCTCATCCCTGACACCTCCCGCTCCCTGAGCCCGGGGTCTGGAGGATCTCGCCCCGTCACCCTTGGACCTCCATGTTTCGTTTGTCCGTGTGTCTCCCCCTCCCGGGGATTTTAACTTTGTCGCATTCCAGGATGGATTTCCAGTTTATGGACTTTCGGACCGTGCTTTGACCTGCCCTTGGACCCGTTTGGATTTGGATGCCGTTTTGTCTTCCCCGAACACTGTCTCACGGACTGTCACTATTATTTTGTGCACTATTAAACCCCTGTGTGTTCCCTTTTACCACGCCTCCTGTTTTCTCCAGCTCTTACCGCATCGCATAGGGTCTACTACAAGATCTGACACGGATTTCAGTCCGTGTTTGTGACAGTTACATTGTATCTTATCTCATTCTTAAAGTAATGTGCTGTATTGACCTTCCGGCAGCGTGCTTTTTTAAAATAGGCACTACAGCCACAACAGAGACATGCTCACATGAGAAAGAAAACTGATGAAAAGTGTCCTTAATGGATACACAACTAGTTTTGTACAGTAGATCTCAATACACAAATAACTGACTGCAAACCAAGGCCACCCTAAACCCTCTTAATGCTCTTCATTTCAGTTATTAAGAGAAAAGAAAGTTGGGGTGATTATGGGTCTGTGGTATACAGTAAAATTTGTCTTTGTTCTTTTTCATTTGCCCCTTCATTAGCTGAGATCAGGAGACTGAGAACAGGCCCTTGCTTTTCATTACTGAGCAGTCTATGAATATTTGACAAGCTCTTTTGTTGGGAGTGTGAAAAAGGTATTGTTCCTGTGCTTACCCACATACAGCCAGCAGACACTCCTCAATGGAGTCCCTCTGGGCCTTGGTGAGACAGCAGCCCTTGGACAGGCGATACACAGTGTGCAACAGGGAGTCGATAAGCGAGGCAAAAGGCTCCGTACCCGCAAACAGAGGAGCGCACTTCGTTAACAAGGGCAACACCGCAGTGCACAGGTAGCGGTTCAGGGCCAGAGCCATGTCAGTGGCACTCAGGGAAGCCTGGGATACCAGAGACAAGAGAGAGACAGAGAGGGGCAAGTTGTTTTACAGCAGCAGTGTTGGTGTACAGACGGACGGAAGAAACAAAAATGACAGGAACAACAATATACATACATATTTGCACAGAAGGTCAAGTGTTAAGTAACGATATGGCTACAGGTATGAATGAGATCTTAAATTTGTTGGTTTTGGAGCTGGGGAGTTGATATCTGCATTCTGATGAGAGTAACTTGAAGTTCATCAAACAAGAGGTGTGAAAGATCATCGCGGAGGGATTTTGCTTCATGCAAAGCATGTGAATGAAGGCTGGAAGATCAACGCCAACGACCATCTGCCATAATTTCAAAATTTGTTCTTGCTTCTCAGATTAAGGTTGCCAAACCAGCAGATCAGGGTTCAAGTTAGGACTGATTCTAGCACAAAATCAATAATGAATCATCGACCTTAAAATACTTCCTTAAGAAAAAAGGACGCTGTCGACCTTTTCTGAGGATCAGGTCAGAATGTGAATTACTTGCGATCTGACTGTTTTAGAGTACACACCTCACTGCTGGGGAATCTGCTTCACACTTGCACTAAGGTTAAAAGCTGCCTCACCGTGTCTAGAGAAGCAGCAGCTCGGAGGTCAGGGAGAAAACCGACTTCCAACAGATGCAGCAGGAAATTCTGGTCCTCAATTCCATACACTCTGTCCAGGAACAGAACCATCGCCGCCTTATGATCCGGGCAAAAGCCAGCTGACATGTCAGGCTCCACCACAGTTCCATCTGCAGACAAAAAGCAGAACTGAAAATTCTTGTTTTTTGTTATATCAGATACTTTTCCCTGTCTGAAGCACAGCACAGCTGTCAGATATGTCTTTTTTATTTTTATGAATTTCTTTAAATTTAAGAGAACTATTAGTTCAGAACAGAGCTTTGAAATAGCTCTGAAATATAGCTTTGAAACTATTATTCTAGCTGATCATCTAAAATGACATGGCAAGAATTAGAAACAACGGGTTTTTAAATTAACATAAAAAATTAGAAGACCGGATGTGAAATTGTATCCTAATTTTGGGGGGAATCTGAAGATTCAGGCTGCAATGGATCATTTTACCCAGGACTGACCTTTCGCCAGTGTTGGCATGGGGAAGGGAATACTGATGACGCCTTCTAAATCCTCTATAGGAATTAGGGATCGGAGAATAGCGCGGATCCTCAGTGCTTCACCCTTGCCAGCATGGATTAACTGAGCAACAAAAAAGGCAAAATACAGTCGGAATACATCTCACACCATGAGAAACACTCCACCATCCCTGTTCAAACTGAAAAAAACAAAAACGTACAAAGTAAGTTTAACATAATCTGATATAATATGGTTATATTATAATATGACACATAATTATTAACACATCCTGGAATAGCCAGCTTGCTAGTGGCTTATCATCAGTAATTTGCCAGGCTATTGCATCCATTGTCAAACCAAGAGTAACAGCGGCTCATTACTTACATGCATTTCAGGAGCACAGCGTCCTAAAAGATCAATAAGGGCAGCATAAAAAGTCATTATGGCATTCCCCATGTGGATGGTGTCGTCTTCTTCCTCTTCAAGAATATCGCTGTTGAAATTATAATGCAGAATATTAATTGCTTCCTCCTTACTCCAAAGAGAATCTTGAAGATCCATGTTATTTGATTTCTAACATACAATGTGCTTCAAATTTAAATTTGCTGACAGTAAAAACGAAGGGAATAAATATACCTCGCAAAAAAGGACAACATAGAGGAATTCATATGAGCTATAACTAATTGACTAGCAAAGTTACATTTTGCCATCAACTCACAACTTCACATACTGTCTTACAGACCCCTGTAGTGAAATTTCAACAGGTTTTTCATCTCCAAGAATCCCAAAACCCCTCACATATAGGAGGAGACCGACTTCATTCACACTGAAGTGCAGCCCGCACCTGGGTGACAAGTGGGAGCCGTCATGTGCTGATTGCCTCTCACATACGTCTCACATAAGTCAATCAATTAACAAGTAATAAATAAATGAAGATGCAGTGAACAGGGACACCCACAGAGGGGTCCTACAGGGAGTTCACCTACAGAGTTCTGCTGGATTCTGTGGTGGGGGAGGGGCCGTCCCTCGTGGGATCTTCCGAGATCTTTATGGCTTCCTCCATGGCAGCCAAGAGACCATTGCCGCCTTCTCCTCTCAAGGCAGGGCCGAAGCACTCCGGGCGGCGGATCAGAAGCCTCACCACCACGTTGGCATTCTCTTCAACACTCTCCCCTGCAGGAGTCGAGAGAGGGGGGAGGACACAGCAGGACCTTACCTTTACGAATCAAGAGAGGCGGCCAGAGCAGAATACCAAGTGCAACTTGGCACAGGGCACAGGGCACAGGGCACAGGATACTCAGCCGTAAGGCAGGCAAACCGAAGGAAACGCCAGAGACCATGATCAAAAAGGAAAGGTAAAAAGAACTGGAAATAAATCGCTTACCATTGCAAAACACAGCAAAGCGAAGGAAGTCTAAATAACGTTCTCCTTCCACAGGGTTCCAGCCAATATCTGGGTATCCTTTACAAACCAGCATCGTGCAGCTTTGTAAACCACATCCTGCCAAGTACTGCACGACCTACAAAGGCATCGGGGAAAAAATGTCATTGAAAGAAAATATCCAGAAATACAGGGAAACAACCGCATAGTTCTGGGGTTTATGGAAAAATCTCTATTGATTAATATGATCATCTACATAACATTTACCTTTTCTTCATAAACCTTAACACCAGAACTAAAATACAGAAAAATAGGACTCTTTCAAAGTATAGAAGAGTGTTACATTTTACAACATCTTTTTACAAGGCATGTTTGAAAGATAGCAGTGTTCTGGGATGTGCTTATGTGCTGATGTTAATTGCTGTCTGAATGATTCCCCAAATGGGCAGGTTTAAATGATAAATGGTTTGAATCTTATTCTGTGTAATGTCTTTTTATTGTAAGGTTTTAATACAGAAGATAGATTCCTTATTTATAGGGGAGCCGGTGTAAGAGAAAATGCAAATATTTGAATCACATAACTCACCCCATGCACATGTGTATCTAGAAAGCCTGCACCACGGTGAACGTTATTAATCTTAATTGTTCAGCAGGGGGTCCTACATTATCAGCTAGTTATTAATCATCATAATTACTGCCTAGGAAAGGTTAACATCCTCAAATGTGTCACCATACTGCTTGTTGGGCAATTTTGTTCCCCCTGCTGAGTGCTAGCAGATCATGACACAGGTAACTTAAATCAAGCAAACAGGGTTTCCACCTTTTTGATATTCTTATGTTCTTTTTGTAACATATGAAACAGATCTGTGCACAGGATGCCCAAAAATGACATAAGGAAAATAATTTATTTCTACTTTTGTTAAATGAGCCATTATAAAAACAGACTTCAGGGGTTTACCAGGGAAATTAGTTTTCCTTTATCTCATTACCATAAAGGAGATCCAGCCCACTTAACTTGAATCCTTTTCTTATTTGATAGAGGTTTACGTGGAAGAACCTAGCATTCTTCCTTGTGTTTGCAGTCCTTTATTCCAGGAATATACCCTACCTTCTGCAAAAAACAGTAAAACCAACAGCCCAAGGGATCCCAAAGTGATTTAATTTTGAAGAGGGGCTGTGGGACCTCACACCACTGAAGTGCAGAACCCATCTGGGTTACAAACAGCAGCCATCATGCATCAACTGCCTGCACCATATACTGTAGCAAATCAGGTAGAAGAGTGAGAAACTGGTTCAACAATTGAATTGGGCCAGACTGTACAAGACCAGAGTGAAACGTATCCAGTACTTTGGGGTTAATAGCTCTACACTTTAAGTGAGATATACTGTACGGGAACTTTTCATCACAGTTTAATGGCTCATCCAAAGGGCGACATCCCCTACAGCAAAGCCCCCAATTACTACACAGAAGGAACTAGATCCGAAATTCTGTTCCAGCTCCAGAAAGAGCGCCACTTGCTGGTCCTCCACATAGTGTGTCAACGAGACACATGTGGTTTATAATGACTATGGAGTGAAACGTAAACAAAGGGTGTGAACACAAAAGAAACCGCAGAGGACTCATGGGACGGAGGAATGACTTACTTTCTCTAGGTCTGGTTCCCTTAAGGCTAAGGCAAGTTCATTGTTATCCATCACAGAGGCTGCTGCCACATCCAGAGGAGTGGATCCCCGCATGGAAGGCGATGCTTTAAAGAGGGGGTCAGTACAACACACAGAATCAGGCACAGGAACTGAGACAGGGCGAGTACTTCCTCAAGGAGAGGAATGCAAATACAAATGACAGCTTCGATACCTATCACTACAAGGTGCTAAAAAGGCCAGGTTTGCGTGTTTACAAAAGTTTTCTTTTTAAATGAAATCTGAAAAACCTCATTTTCAGTTAAATGATGTTGCACTGCTTATGGTGTTAGGAGTCACAGTGATGCAAACTAAAGCTTGAGAAATCAGTATCTGAAAATAATTTCTGAAGATGTCCTCCTCTAACAAAATGACAAAATTGATCATAAAATAATTCTGAAATAATTGACACCAAGATATGAACAGTTTCCCATAGCCAACTCAGAAAGACTCATGACAGTATCTCAGTAATGAACAAAAAAGCCAAGAGGTCTTACCAAGTCCAACACTGCTGTTCTCCAGCAGGTAACTGAGATGATCAAACATTGCCTTTTGGTTTTGTCTGCTGATGCGGCAGAAGTAACAAAGAAACCGACAGCAGTTGGCCACCATCTTAGGGAATGTGATCTCCTTAAAGAAAGGCACAACCCATGGAGAAACTGATTTAAATATAAAAAAACGTGATCTTGCAGATAATTTTTTCTTGATTTGGAAAGGCAATCTGCATTTACTGTTCAAGACTCAAGATGATCCCTGTTACCTTTGATTCACCACCTCCCAGGACATTGACCATGACTTCCATCACTGTTTCATGCATTCCCAGAGCTCTCATCAGGTTCGGATGCTGGTAGAAAACTTTATTATTCATAATATCCCTATGTGTGAAAGAGCACATGATTAGTCTTCATGGGAATAGCATTTATAGATTATATTTATGTACCACACTGCAGACTGTATTGCTCCAAGGCACAGTTTGCGAAAGGACCAAATGCATAGCCTTTGGTTAGAGTAACAGGACCCTTGAGGAAAATTACATTTGTCAAAGCCGAGCTCAGGTCCAGAGAATAAACACTGGTTATTTACCCGAGGCCGCGGATCATCAGCTTCTCTTCTTCCTTGCCCATCCTTACGCTGAGCAACGAGCGGATCTGCCCCAGGGAGGCCAGCAGGTTAATGGTGTCCTCCACAGAGATGGAGTTGATGGTATAGGTCTTGGGCAGAGCACGCACTTGTCCTCCTATGCCATCGTACTGCCTGTGCAGTAGCACAAACATGGCTCTGACAAGTTCAGGATCCTCTATCACGGACTCCTGGGCCCATCGTACCATAGTCTCCGAAATCAGCTGCTGCAGGGTGCCTAGCACAGAACAACCAGGGACAGAAGAGGTGAGGATCCAGGATTGAAACAAGACCTTGCTTCCATCCCTCCACTATCAGAAAGTTACCGTAAGTGCTCCAGGTGAGAACCACAGCCTCCCACCGCCTCTCCTGTAAACACAGGGCAAGGCAGGACTGCACCCCGGGCAGGACAGGCCTGCCCATTGCAGAGAACACACAAGCACACAGGGGCTGTTCACAGACCGGCTTCCATTTCCAAATCATTTTAACTCCAGGAGCTTTATTAATCATACAAGCTGAAGAGCTAGTTAGGATATAAAGATGAAATCGACAATAATATAAGGAGCAAACTGAAATATTTGCTGTAAAAAAATTATAGCTTCAGTCAAGATGGTGGTTGTCTGGACCACACACCCCAGAAAACTGTGGGGAAAGATCTGCCATCCTACAGTAAATCAGCTGACCAACTAGAAGATGACAACTGGTCAGTACCAGTTGGTCAGTATTTACACCAGTAAATACTGGCTACCAGGAGCAGTAAGCTTCTGCTGTGTAAGGAAGAGAACAGGACCTCTGATATTCACTGAACCTGAGGAAGACGGGAGCAAGGAAGCAACCAAACGAAAGGTCCATGGACAGTTTATTGTGAGTTGTTTTGGGAGAGTTTTGCATTTTTAATGCAGATAAGCAGCCTAGCTGCCTACGTGTATTGATAGTAAGGATATACTTTGCACGGAGTTAATAGTTATAAGAGGTATGTGTTTCTATATTTGTTTGTGAGTTAATTTGCACCTTGTCTGAATACACAGCACCCTTATGGGTGCACCAGTTGCTTAAGTCCCACCCATTTAAAAGATACCTGCTACTGCCACCAGAGGTGTTGCAATGAGCATTGTTCTTATCCAAACATCTTGTAAACTCCTTCAGGTTTAACTTTTGTTCTGAAATTAACAATTATTTAGCTAGAGAATCTCAAGAATACCAAGACAACCCACGACTGCCTCACTTACTTGGCTTCTTAGCTTTTTCTTTCTTTGGCAGGTCTGACATTCTCTTCTTCAGGTAGGCAACTTTCTCTACCAGGTACAGAAGTCTGCCCCGAATAGTGAAGTCACTGTCACCCTCACCGCCCCTGTCATCCTCAAGTTCAATTCCTACAAAATGCACACACACAACAGAAACTATGTAGATGTACTGTAGTCATCCAAAATGTCTTTGTGTCAAACAAACAGGATAGATAAGTTCATATTACAGCGTCTGCCACTAAAATGTTGATGCTGGGACCCATAATTCGAATTTGGTGAGTTCGTTTATTTTGTGTTGGCTCTACTGGTCCAGAAAACATTTGCAATGCTCACAGGCCATTCCACTAGTTTAGGTTTTAAATCACTCCACTGTCTCAACTGCACATTATTACAGAAAATGCTGTGAACAGGGAGTTTCTTCACATTCCTTTGTAACATAAAGAGATCATTTGCATTTGTACTTCAGAAAAAAAATGAATTGTACTTTACCAGTATTATACATTCCAGTTTCATCTTAAATGTACTTAAACACAGTTTAGGTTGATGTCAAAGCAAAAATAAAAATCAGTGTTGTAAATTATTCTCTTAAAATTTCCATTACAGTTTATAGAGTTTGCCCCATGTCGCTGTTCAGATTTTTTTGTTCACAAAATTCCATAAAAAAAACAATCACCTTTTAAACCTAATGGTTGTGTTTAAGATGACATTGACATCTGCTAATTTATTTTTCAAGGTGACTACAGTATGGGGAGCCTCTCCATTTCGAGAGATAATTGTCAACTAATTACCTGTTTTTGAAGCTTTAGATCAAAGGAAGCTGTGGAAATATGCTGATGAAACTTTTTTTTTAATTATGTACCCATCTCAAAGCGTTGAGTGAGTCTTATAATTAGCCTTAAAGAAAATACTCTTTCTAAAATAAAATAATAAAGTCCTCTTGATTTGCATAACTAACGAAAAAATAAGTTATCATCAACCCTTTCGACTAAAACATCTCAGTGTTTTATGTGCAGGAAAAATATAAATTGGAGTAAACCAGGGTATCTTAAATTGCCATATAAATACAAATAAAGTCAAGTCTTAAACTAAAACTGGTCTAGAATCACTGATGAAATGGGCGTCATGACCTCATAACAGGGAAGTACTGCATTTGCATTCATCAATAAATTCAATGGAAAACATTGAATGTGAGACACAGTTCCCACTCAAGAGTTCTTTGGCCATGATGCAGGAGGTTTTTTTGTTTCTAGCTTAGCATTGAGTGGATTAATTCCAGTTCTACCAGTTACACCCTAAAACAGCTCAAGTACAATCTGCTTTGATCACCATCACATCGCTGTGCTTATACTGTATCACATTTGCATCACAGTTTTCTTCGTCTAGGGCCCTGAAACACAAGCTCTGGGGTTTATTCTCCTTCAGCGTGACAAGGCCCGAGGGTCAGCCTACCACAGTGGGTCATCAGGTCTTCATGGAAGTCAAGCAGCTGCTCTCGAATATCTTCAGGACAGGGGCAGTCCTGCTTGTCATCTTTGAAATTCAACAGCATGTTAATCTGTTGGGAGGATTCAAAAACACAATGACAAATGAAACACGAAGAACTTCGGCGCAACTTCATTACCATACAACTCTCTTAAGAACAGGGCGGGCGGAGACAGAGAAGGTAAACCTTTCTGACCTGCTCCTGGGGTGGCGATCGGAATTCCTTCGTTTTCCTGGCGGTCAAGGCAGCAGACATGTTGAGAGCCTGCATCACCTCGTTGTAGCGGAACCGCTGGTTCTCCTGGAGGTTTGCGACGAAGTCGTCTGAGAACGCCACGATAGCCTCTATCCTGTGGCGCACCTGGCAGTCACAGAGGTACTGCAGCAGATGGCACATCTGCACAGCCGGGGGGAAAGACATCAGGAGAAGGAGTCTGGGTAAGTGGCCTATAACAACTGCAGGAGTGTGAAATTAGTTGTAGGTCAAAGTTGTAGGTCTTGGACTTTCAATATAACAGGCCCTCTGATAAGCAGACTGAATAACCCAATAAAGTGATATGTTCCATCCTTGAGGCTGTCAAGAGATAAGCAACTGGGACTCCGCCACAGATTCCAGCTTTACTCAAACATAAGTTAATTAATTAATCTCTGTCAGTTCTAATTAAAAAAATCAAGGACGTGGAAAGGACCGAGATCTAAGAATTAATTTGAATAATATTTCTCCACTTTCACGACAAGTGAACATCACACAGAGAGTGAACACAAATAGTTGGTTTAAGGACTTTACAGATCTATAAAAATACAAACCGTGCATGTAAGCGTTTTGATTATACGAGTTCCTGTTAACTGTTAGCATATCATTTATCGTGCAAAAGGAAATATCGTGCCTGGAGCTTGACTGGCTCGGGGAGCTTCATTTGCAGCAATCCTTCTTTGGGGACATTTTCTGCTTTTCCCTCTTCCTCGTCCCCTGGTCCCTCTATCCTCAGCTCCCCCTTGATCCCATCACACTCGGGGGTCTCGGGCTTCGGCTGGCCCGGCTCCTCCGAGAAGACACTGGGCTCGATCAGCTGCAAGATAGTCTTCAGGTCCCCGTTGTGAAAGACGCCCATGATGAGCAAAGTGTAAAAAAGTTTGATGAGGGGCACGAAGAGGAACTCGGTGCTGCCCCCTACAGGGTCGCGGACGTGCAGGCTGCCCTCCTGGACAGCCTCTGTCAGCATTTCGATGGTTTTCGTCTTCAGGATCTCCAGGGGGAACTCGGGGCTGTGCTGGAAATGATCCCCGCTGACCCTCACGAAACTCGGGGAGGAGAAGTGCATCCGGGGCCTCAGAGAGGTGCTGAGTCCGATCCCGGGGAGACCGTGTTTTTTTTTCTCGTCGGGGAACAGGGTGATGCTTTTGGTTTCCTCCGTCATGGGGACGATATACTCGCTGTTCATCATGAGGCGGGCAGTGGCGTAAGAGCTGAGGTGATTGTCGATGAGCAAGTCATAGTAGCCCGTCCTGAGCAAGCCCGGCATGTACTTGTTCTCGGCCGCATAGAGGAGCTGAGACTCATCCACGTGGCTGCAGAGCGTGTGGGCCACCCTGTTGTTGCCCAGCGCGCAAACCGCAGAGTACAGGCGCAGGGTGTGGTAGTGGAACTTCAGCAAGTCTTCCTGCTCCGTCAGCTCCAGGATATCAACTGACCTGGTAGCACAGGAGGAAGAGCTTCATTAACAGGTCATCAAAAGCGAAGGCGCACTTAGATGTGCTTCTGCTTTGCTTTGGTGCAATTCAGGTTCCCCGACTTTTAGTTACATCGTTTTATCGGTAAAGCTGCAGAATGCCTTTATTCATGGTGGTGCAGAACATGTAGAAGTTTATACGATGCACTGGGAGGCACCAAAAATGTGGCCAGTGAGTGTAGCTTTGTGTGTGTGAGTTACAAACCCAATCAACTGACTGAGATTGTATTGATTGTTTTGCTGTCCAGAAGAGAAGTGAACGAAATTATTTTTGCTGACAATTTGCGCACGTGTGCTCAAAGGCAAATAGTGAATCTGAATTGCTCTGCGGTGTTTTATGCAGTACACAGGATGCCGCCCTGTCGGACTGTGTCGGGCTCGGACCTGTTCTCCTCCGGAATGTGCAGAGACATGAACTGCAGGGGCTCCGTGCACTGGACCAGCCAGCCGTGCCTGTCATTGACCCGCGACGCCTCCACCTTCAGGAAGTGGTTGGGGACCCTGCTCCACAGCACGGGCGTGAGGAACTGGACATGCAGCCGGGGAGGACACTGGGGCGTGGGGTTCTTCCGCTCGCTCTTGAACAGGCCCGCCGACAGGGGCATCACGTTCTGGCCAGGAAAGAAACAGGGCCTGACTGAATACACAAGCCCACCCCCCTTTATATGACTCAAAGAGCTTGCTACACAACAGCCCCTCTAGATACAGCAGATGAGGGGGACAATGACAATCACAGAGAATAAACAGAAGAAAAGGCAGGAAGGAAGCAGGTAGGCATTAAAAAATAAAGCGAGAATCACCCATATTAAACAGAGAGGTCAAACACCCACAGTAAACGCATGAGGACTTCAAACAATACAACAACCAGCTAATTAATGCTAAACTGTATCAACTAAGTGGGAAACCTTTGTCTCCTGAAGACAGTTCCTAGAAATACTGTTCAGTCAGTCCCAGTTGACCTTATATTAGGGCTCTGGAGATCACAACATGACATTTTCTTGTAAGGCTGTGGCATTTCCACTAATGGAAAATCTTTTCATATAGTGTTGCTCTTACCTTTATTCGTCCCAGTTCAAACTGAAATACGTTAGGGCTAGTTGCTTGGGCAAATACTGCAGGGAATAGCTTAGTGCTGGGCTCTACCTAATTACAAAGAGGAAACAAGGAGTTAGTCAAACCCAACCGACAGGAACAGCACAGTGTAAAATAGTCACAGAAAGACAATTTCAGATTCCAGGTAGATGTAAAAGCTAACCAAAATCATTTTAATTATTTCATTAAAAACAGTGCATGAACAGAAACAAATAGCTGACAAAATTTGAAAAGGGCTGCATTGATGAGCTGGGACTTTCAATTTGAGCTGTGTTGATTGTTTTTGCAGGACATTTAGCTTTTAAAAGACGTCACATTTTATAGTGATTTTGAAACTCCATTACATATCCTACTGTAATTCATGGTACAGAAGGTAGGAAAAGATGGCTGTTTTTGAACATTAATGATCAACTCTTGCTTCTCAACTTTTCCTTTGTACAGATTTACTCTGAAAAACGGCTATCCAGCAACAGCTGGTGTCTGTATGCGAGTGAAAGCACTTGAATCTGCTCTTAGCATCCTTTCAGAAAGTGCTCTCTCTTTGACTTCTTTACTTTCTCTCTCAAAACTAACGTCTCCTTGTTCCTGGTCAGTGTAAACACCACTCCATGTGCCAGTCTTACTCCCGGGAAACAATCAGTTTGTTGGTTTTTTTGCAACACACAGTGGCGACAACAGAGCAGCTTTATTTACCTGATAGTAAGTGCTCAGCTCTTTGCCATTTGCTGTGAAGGTCAGCAAACCGCTGGCTGTGTCTACCAGGCAACCAATCTCCAGCCCATTGTTGTTACGGCCTTGGCCCGGACTAGTGCTCTCTCCCGCCCACACAATGTAGCAGTTGCTGCGCTTAATACTGGAATTACACAGGGGATAAAACAGCACACTGGTCAGTAAAACATAAAGAGACAACAGGCTGAAGTTAACCCCTGCCACAGTGATGAAGAACATGCTATCTTCAATACTGCACAGGACTGTAGTACACTATATACCTTTATTTTATAGACAAGAGCCATAAAGTAACGCAATATACTTTCTTTAGAAGTGGAAAACAGCTCCTGATGCGTGTATAACAATTGCAGACCACGTCTGTATTATATATTATAATAAACCATGAGCTGTATCACCAGACACCACTAGGAAAGCTGCTCATGAGGTTCCCAACCTTTCATGGACCTTTCCCTTCTCGTCCCCGAGCGTGACCGTCACTGTGCGCACCTTCTCCAGGTCAAACGCAGTGTCATACTGGTGGAAATCAGAGGTGACCCAGCCCACCCACACACCAGTGGGCTCCTGGCCAGGGAAGATCCTCACTGAGTAATAGTACTGAGAGAGACAAAAAAAAATAAAATAAAACAAACAAAGGATAAAAAACAGATGGCTGAAACAAAAAAATAAAGCTTCAAACACTGCAGTTCAATCTGGAAGACAGGAACATGTTTTCCTTCAGATGGTACTCAGTCCCTCGTTCCTCACCGTTCGTCTTCACAGAGACACCAATAGTGAGACAGGAGACAGGGAAGCACAGGGGCCAGAAGGAACAGAGACAGCTGAAGCACAAAATACACTAGATGTCGCACAGAGAAGCAGCAGTGCTTACATGAGGTTTAGGGCTTAAACTCCTCCCAGCTTAAAGACAAACATTTAACCTGCAGAATATAAAAACAATGAAACATGTTGGAAGTTAAAACAAAGATAATTGTGTAGCAAAAAAAAAAGGTTGGGGGACATGAAGAGTCTATGAGGGGAACCCCTTCTCCTCAGGAAAGTGAAACACCTGCAAGTGACACCCCACTCCAGGGGGTGTTTATAAGGTACAGACTAGGTCATCATTTGTTTTAAAAGCATGTTAATGTTTAGAACCAGATGTGGAAGTACTAAAACAGCCTAGTACCGTGGAAGTCTGCATCAGATACTCGTAGTCATCCCTCTCATCGGCCAGCACTTCCTCGGACAGACGAGCCGACGAGTGGCTTGTGTTATAGTCCGGCTTCGTTCTCTTCAGCATAAACCTACAGAAAACAGGTCAAACTCCATTCAGTGACACCATATGAAACAGGCCTCTAGAGCCAATTTCCACCTGGAATTTTCTCCTCTTAAACATAGTTATATCTCAGCAGCAGAACATAGCAGGAGCCTGGTTCAGGTCTTAAATTGAAGCTAACCCCCTTGGCATTGAGGTTATTTAAAAAAAAACAGCAGGCGCAAAACCGATTTCTTGTCTTCAAAGATAATTTTTTTCCATTTTTAGGCCTGTCAGTTGGCTCAAAGTGCTTGTTGGCCTTGTCCTAGGTGTCTACTAGCTTGTAGAAAAATTTGGGAAAAATTGATGAATTTGAAAAAATTCTACATCATTTTTTGTGAAGACTGGACCTGGAATGAAATTTCTCGCATCCCCCCACTATTTCTAAAAGTTATTGAAAGCCGATAAAAATGTGTAAAACCTATTGCAATTGTTATAAAAAGCCTTAAGGCAGTGCTAGAGAGCCTTGTCTGCTGTTAGGCATTGAAAAAAACTTTAGAGTGGCCTTGAGCTGTGAAAAAATTACCACTGATAAGAATCTGATTGATTACCACCTGCTGTGTTAATGACTGACAGCTGGATTACAGCTAGAAAGCAGCCAGAGGCTCCCAGAGGAAGTCCCATCCCCTAAGGGCTCTGAGTGGCTGATAATACAATGAATGACAGCATTTTCCACCAATCAGACCAGTTTTTTGAGGCGGTCAGTTTCAAAATTCAGTTCCAATAGCCTAGTTTCCTCAAGGTATGGAGATGAGTAAGGTTGGCCTTTTATGGATATATTTCTGGTCTTACAGATGTAAAAACATGGGAAATACACTTTTTTTTTGCTGGTTTTTGCCTTTGCGGTCATGTTTTGCTGGGTTATTGTTTACTTGTCGACGCACTTTGGAAGTTTGCGGAAGTGCGTCATCAGATAAAAAGTGTTATTGTGATCGACTGCCTCTGTGTATTTCGGTTCTGAAAACTTTTTGTGAAGCTCCTGGAAGCTTTCGATTGATAAAAGGTTTTCTGTAAAAGTTTTTTGGTTTTGTTGGTGAAATACTATGAAATGTACAGTCTTCAGTAAATATTGACTAAGTACGGTCCCCCTGGCGGTTCCGCAGAACATTATGAGATTGTGATCCAAAAACATTTCCAAGGCCAACTATAGAGCTTGGATTTGAATGTAGTACTGTATGTTTGTGCCAGGAAGCATAGTGTCAGAAAGCACAGCTCAAACCTCTGCTTTAATCTGGAAGGCTTTTCCTGGGTGTAGTCTTTATGATTGTTGAACTCATCCTTGTCCTTCTCCCTCTCCGGTCCATTGGAGCCCAAGTGGCCATGAGCCGTTTTCATGAGAACTTCGAAGTCTGAATCTGTGTCAAAGTCATCGAGGTCCTTCTGTGGAGAAAAGAAGCCGCCGCCGGAGGGCAGAGTGCCCCCTGGAGGCTTGGCGAAGGTCTCGGCACACTCGATGGGCATGCTCAGGCGGTAGAACACAATGTCCGTGTTGCTGTTCTGAGATCCGAACGACTTCTGTGTGACTTTCAAACACGGCGAGCTGTCAATTGTCCCGTCTATCCTCGTGACCTTGAGACAAGGACAGCAGGTCGGTTTGCATTAGAACACAGCGTCACTGATTAAGCTGGATTCAGAAACGCTGGGGAAAAAAAAACTCCCAGCACAAGTGCAGTGATTAGTCTAGTCCATTCTCTATACAACGGGCACACTAATCACAATTTACTGTTACTATTTTAATGTAATGTATTTTAATTGTGATCTGCATACATTTAGGCAAAATAGTGCAGTTCATACAAATCTATCTCTGATAAACAAAACCAGGATAGGTACTTTATAAATCTGAGATTTACGTGGGTTGCTACTAATTTAGTATGTGGGGGGAAAAATAAAAAAATAAAGTCCATTATTTAACACTAAGAATATCATTTCAGTTTTTCATTCCTAAAAACTTCAAATCCAGTGCGTTTTGCTGAAGTGTGAAAGGCAGGGGGCTCTGGCAGGTTGTCCTCACCTCTATGTGCTCGTGGTTGGAGGGCACAGGGATGAACTGTGGCAGCCGTTTGCTCAGCCACATGGTGATGTCCCTGTTCATGTTGACAGCAAAGGGCTCAAACCCTTCCTGCAGGCCACAGATTGTGAAGTACTTTAGGGTGCTGACATCCTTCCCGAAATTCATCCTGCCAACCTGACAAACGCCAAGACTGCAAACGGGTATAAACCCTGGTGCATAAAACCAACAACAAAAATAGAGTTGAATGAAATAAAACAGAGAAAGACTTCTGTCTCCCACAGTCACTTTTCAAGTACCTTTTAGCACACACAACATAAAAAGAAATTCCTGGAACAATCAACATTTGTATTATGACGCATCAGGGTAATAATAAAATAAGAGTAGGAGTATGTCATTACAGCCAGTAGATGGCGCTCACGTAAAAATGAAAATGCCACACTGCAGTGAAATCAAGATATACCAATATAAACGAAGAGAAAGCCTTCCTCTGGAATAACTTCAGTGAATTAAAAGCTGTATTCATGTCAGATTGGGGTTAAACATGGAAGTGATATGACATGAAAATCATTGCCCAGCCGTTGAGAACTTAGTAAGCACAAGAACAGCAAGTCCTAAATTACAGGAGTATAAAACGCAAAACAAAAACCTTTTTAAGAGAGGAATAAATGAAAATAAGAGAGAAGCAGGTCAAATAGTATGCAGTATTCCCCAAAACAGACTTCTGCTATGATATTTAAATGTTGGTATGATATCTAAACTATAATGCATTAGCAGACAAGTTGATAGCTCTTTGAAAAGCAAGAAACTAGTGCAGGAGAAAGTGAAGCAGGTAGCACTGTCAATGCTTATTCTTGCTATGTACTGTAAGTATGCAGTACAGTTTGTTGTCCAGGCCTGCACAAAGAAACATCTCATAAACCACCAGAACATTTGACATCCATCTACTAGTATGCACATTTCAAATCGATTACTAGAGGTAGCAATTCCTCCTCTGCTGGATCAGCATTGTGGCCCTCAGGAGTGCAGAGATATATTTAAGATCATCATCCAGATAAAGATGATGGTTCATTCATTTCTATCTCCTTCGGCAGCTCACAAAACGGTTTCTTACTGTCTTATAATTATATTGTCGATATGTAGGCACAGCTCCTTAGGTTAGGAACAAGAGAATTAGTTCAGCACAAGTGGTAAATGTACACCTTGCTTTTCCTAACCCCAAAGGTTTCCAGATGACCTTGCTATTGATGTTTCAGGCTGCTTTAATCATATCTAATTACCTTTTGTATGTGTAATTCAATATGAAGAAGGCCGCCCAACATACTGTAGGTTTAAAAAAAAAACTTGAGCTGGGGAGAAGGCAGAGGGCTGGAAAGGTCAGGCACTAACCTTCCCCAACTTCAAAGTCCTTGAATGCCAGTTCTGATCCCGAGTCATCGAGAAGGACTTCCCCGTTGAGCGTGAACATCATGGTGTGCTCGTTCATATCCACCATGCAGCCCACCACATCGCCCGACTGCCAGGACCGCCCAAAGTGCTCGTTACCCTGGTGCCACCGCTGTGCCTGAAACAAAGAGCGCAGTCACCCCAGACTCCTCTCTTTAATGACAACCTTCTTGCTCCTGCACCTTGCAATTAGCACAGCTCTCCCTCTAAACCTCTGCAGGGCTTGTCGGCTACAAACAATGTTTAGCCGCTGCTTTAAGTACCCTTTTGCAATGCCAAAGACAACCACACTGTAATTACACGCTCCATAATTTGTCCCGGCTTCAAAAGCAAATCATTAGTTTTCACTTTTTTACAGTTATTTTCCAATCCATCTCTGCAATTCCGACATGGAGGTAGAAAATAAAGCAAATATGTACACCGAAAATAATCTTGCCTCCTGAATCTGACAGCAAGAGAAAAATGAATCATTCAAAGGAAAGATTAACTCCCTCTGGGCTATCATTTAAATGTATCCTTAAGGATTACATTACAGACAAAGGAACATGTGGAAATGACAAACACAAAATGTGAAGTGGTTATATAAGTAACAGACAAAGACACAGAGAGTCTAGTCTGGCACTGTGGGTGTAAATGTTTAGCTGGTCTACAGTGTGGTTTTGTATATTAATATTATTTAAGAAATTCATTATACGAACAATATTATCTCATATTAATTTAATAACTACTTCTGGCATCGGTTGTCAGATGGAAAAGTCGTTTCTCAAGCAGAAAGCTAGAATGTGCAGGATTTCTGAATATGTTTAACGTTTGCATTTGTATGCCAGAAGATCCCAAGTGTCCCTAATGTGATTTGACACCAGGGGCTGTTCTGATTTTTAAAACAAATATATTTGCACTGGTATTACAGGTTATGTGATACACAGTCATGAGTTCTGTTATCTATAAAGCATAACTTATTGTATGAAAGAAGGGCCAAGCAGCCTCCTATCACTAGTAATCTTCATAGCTTCAAGAGATTTAAATCTCTAATCATTTTAAAGTCATTCAATTGTATTACAACATGGACTATAAATGAGCAGAGAACAATAAATAGAATTGTGATTTTAAAAACGTGATGAGGGAAATCAAGGCAATCGATCAATTTGCTGCCTTGCGGCTCGGGGTTCTGTGTTCGATTTCAGTCTGGGGCCTGTTCTGAGTGGGGTTTTCTCTCGCTGCTCTTGTCTCCTCCCGCTGTGCCTCTACGCTGCCCTCTTAACTGAAGTCGTGCGTGTGCGTGTGTCTGGGGCCTCGTCTCGCCTTGTCCCCTGGGACTCTGGGAAAGACTACTGCTTACCATGGCCTCTCGAGGATAATACTGATACTGACTGAAAACAGAGGGGTGATGAGATTCGGATTCACCTAAAGGTTTACTTCAGTATGTCAGTATGAACAGACATTCTGCATAGTGGTGGTGATGGGTGTAAAAATGTTGTTCTGGTTGTCTTTAATTACTGATGTGCTCATTCCAGTACACCAGTACACCCAAAATGACAGCACAGTAACACTGGCAGGAGTCACAGAAGACCCCTGAACAAACTATCTTACTTTACTTCGGATGCTATCATGTAAATATGATATTACAGTATTTTACTGCTTCATCCATTTTCTATCAATTCTTAGTTAATATAGGGTGGCAGTGAGTCCATGGGTACATAGTAATATACCAATGGGATACAATACCAGTGCATCACATAGCAGGGACAACACAGCGTGTCTGTGAACTGGGCAAGAAAGCTGGAGAGAAAGCTAAAGAAAAACTTCGAGCATGCTGCCATTGATAGGACATGCAAACTCCACACACAAGGTACCGCATAGCTGGAACCCAAACTCTTTAAGTCAGAAAAAGGCAACTACCATCCCGCTGTGCCACCCTTTCCTGCTATGCAAATTCTGAATTTTCCCCCAAATTGTAGTGGTAATACATTCCTTAAATGTCAATAGCACTTCTAACTTGTTTGCATTATTTCATCCCAGATCAACACATTTGGTTTATTCCAGTTTTATTTTTAGTGTCAATCAAAGATTAATTTCCAGTGTATCACATTGTAAAATGTTTAGTTCGTGACGTTCTGGAGAAATGACCCTGTTGACCTGCACTAACATTTGATGCAGACTGTGTGTGGGTACACCATCAGAGGTACTATATGCAACCAAATATTTAAATTACTTGATTTAACGTAAAGTCTGTTTTTAATATCATCAAACGCAATCATGGAATTACCTAAAAGTATAATAAAATGACAGTACATTCATCTCATGATCACAAAAGTACAAATTGCTTGACTGGATAACAAAAAAACTGAAATTTTGAATTTGCTGTCCTGGTTATATTACAAGCCACCGCATGGGGCTGTAGCAGGCTGAATCACTTGGCGTGTTAAATCTTCACATAAAGACTTCTGTGCCTACCTTGAAGCCATCAAAAACAAAGGCCTGCTCATCAGAGCCCAGCTCCTGGTCAGGCAGGCAGCCAGGCCTTGCCCACCCAACCCTCATCTCCCCGGCAGTGACCGCTTCAAACTCAAAGTACCACTTCCCCGAGTTCACGCTGTACGTCTTCTCCGCTCGGAAAATGCGGAACCTCTCTGCAGACATATTGCTGATGTCGGACCTTGTGGCTTAAAAGAAACGGAAACAAATGTCATTACTCATTTGAAGTCATTAATACGTTCCTTTGTAAGGTGAAATTTTACCATGGGGGTTGATGTAAACTCAGAAGATGATGTGTATGACACAAACAGGAACACAGACTTGTCTAGCCCCCAGGATTCCCAGTGTACTGAAAACATGAGGCCCTTTTGAGCGCACTGTCTGCCGCCACAGTGTCTTGTACTGTACTTGTGAAGCCTTGAGCAGGAGAGGAAAGTCGCTTCTCACTGACAGTCCAATAGCCAAGTCCAGTGAAAGCTCGGATGCTGACAAGAAAGGATAGGGATCGGTGAACTAGGACGGAGAGCCGAGGCTGAAGGAGACTGTCGTGTCAGGATGGAACGCAATAGCAGGGGGGGCGGATCCGTGAAATAAGGGGGGGGGGCTGTCAAGGCTGATCCGGGCAGGATTAAAGGCTGGAAGTTCGGAAAGGAGCCACTGGTCGGGTGCTTGGCGAAAGCAGCAGCTTACAGACGGGCAGAGCAGGTGCGGACGGACCGGAACCTCTCGGGCAGGATTCAGGCTGATTAGTCTTTCCGAGACGCAGGTTAGTCAGGCTGAGAGCACCACCCACGTCGGGAGGTATCTCCATGACGGAGCACATGACGGGGCAGGGCAGGGTCGAAGGATCCAGCGCTGATGGAATTAGCACGTGTCAATTGGAGCAAGGTGTTTGGGACAATCGGCCCATCAAGTCTGAACCTCTCCGGGACGTTTCTGACCCCTCGTGCAGATGCACGCAGTTCCCAGGGAGACTGACAGCTACAAGCTCTGGCTTGCCCGGGCACAGCAGTGGTGCCATGAAGCAGACTACAGAGTATGTAAGAGTTCAGTTTTCCATTGACATAGCCTCCCAGCAGAAGAGCACAATTTAAAAAGATCGATTTCCTGTTTCTCTCGAAGGCATTAACAATTTCACAACATTATTTGCAATAAAGATTGATTGCTAAACATTCTGACAGTTGAGCACTGACTTAACTGATCTTAATTTGTTCAACACTAGATGACCATGGTAATCGGGGAAAACAAGGATACTGTATACAATTGGCAGGAAGATATGTTTTATAATATCGGACAATCTTCAGGCCTGAGAGCTCACTCCACAGGCACCTTCATCCCTGCTCTTAGTTCAGGTCTGCTGCCATGTGATTGTCAATCAGGCTGATTTCATATAAACCGCTCCAATTCAACAATCCTGTAATTTAAACAGCTCTAAAGAAATACTGATTCATACTCGAGTGCTTTTGTGCACTATAAATTTCCATCACCATAACAAAGCTGTAAATTTGGTAATACAAATAATGTTCAATCCAAAATACTGCAAGTTTTTTTTCCCAGAGGGAAACCCAACATCAGGGTTAACAACGGGATTTCTTATAAATGTCATTTTAAGATGATTAAACCGACACAAGTGAATATCAGTATGGTATGTGTTTCCACATCAAACACAGGTAACAAATGAATCTCACAAGGGACTTAAAAGATGTTTTAAAATAAAGTATTTATTGGATTTTGATGCTGCAGAAAAAAAGGTAATTGTGTTTTGTTTTATATTTCCTTAGATTCCAGGTTTAGAATGCAAAAACACTTGCTGTTTATGAGTGTCTCAGCACTCATAATTCTTCAGGGAATTTCTCTGACTATGGTTGACAGCGTCTAAGTGACCTGTTACTATTTACAGAAATGGCAATGAACTTTTGTATACTTGAGTCTTACTTCCAATATTGAGAATATTATATGAATATGAATTAGTTATTATGCTTTAAGACCCGAGAAATACCTTTATTTCCACTCCTAATAATCCATAACATGGTTAGGAAATGGTATTTTAAAGAAACTATTATAAAACTATTATAAAAAATGGTTTTATAGAAAATGAGAATTTGAACCCTCCTTTTGTACTTATTTCCTTAGTAAGGAGAGAATGTTACTGACAGGAATACTGCTGCAGTTAGTAAAGGCATTCACAGTCTAGTATCTATAGTATCCCCAGGACAGCATCACCTGAAAGGAAGTACCTGACTGATTCACTCAGACCTTGCCAATTAGTTCAACAACAGGATTTTTAGATTCAGAGGTATGATCTACAGTAAGAGGTTCCTGCAACACCTACAGCTCCGGCTGGGCAATGTGATGTAGCTTACCTAACAAACTACAGTCATCAGACACCCCTACAATGGTAATACCATTACTCAGCATCTCTGACCTGCATAACTACTGTAAAGCAGCAGGCATGAGGACCCTGTGGAAAGACTGATGTTGAATCCTAGTTCTGTCTCATTCGGTACAGCAGGTATACTGTATACAGCAGAGGCTTGCTGTATCCATTAACAAGGTATGTATCCGGGGAATTGCCACTTGTCAACATCTGAACACTTTTCAATCTGTCAGATGCACTTAAAATGAATTAATATTTGTCAATAACACTATCTGCCAAGCAGGATGCTCTGCGTTTCCCTTAATTTCAGTGCACACATTGATTTCATAGAGGCTAATCACTGACACTGTCAAATTCATTTTCTGAAATATGAAATATAAACCTTCTATGTGCATTTTAAGCAAGCTAAATGCTTATAAAGACTGCAAGGTATTATGGAAAGGAATTTAAATCCACTGCCAATTTGTAACCATAATCAACACTCTCAAATATTTCTTACTGTAACTTGATTTGTAATTGCATTCAACAGATGACTTCACACCTCTTCTGGACAACAATTATCTCTATGAGAGTTAGAAAATAAACAGTGTGGGCAATACTACTACAAACAATGTCTTGGAAAGTGCTGGAAAACCTGATTTAAAAAAATGACCTGTGACAATCTCTTGACTTAAAGCTAGAGGTATACAAGGGAACCTCAACAACATTTCATTCACAGTTACTACTGTACGTGCTTGAGTCTTGTAATGTAACAACATGACCCAGGCTGAACTCTATCCACATACCGTGATCTTGGTCAGGTGCTTCCAAACTGTAGCCATAACCCAGAAGAGTTCGGACTGCCTCTCTCAGGCTGTCCTTGTTGGACTTCTTGGTCCTTTCATCCAGGAGGGCATAAGGGACAAGACGGGGGTTTCTTCTGTTTTTGACATCCTAAAAAAGAAGCATAGTCAACCACATTCAAGAACACGTGTGCCGCTGTCAGTTTATTATGGAAGGGAAATGTTCATTAAAGTCTTCAAAATCATTCTAGACAACCAATACCAGAATTCTAAATTAATGCATATTTGTGGTATGAAATTTGACATTTTCTTTGAGAAATACATTTATTACACCGAGTAACCTTAATACCTACACTATATTAAAAAAAATAAAATAAATAAACATCAAGATCTTTTCATATCAGGCACTTGTACACAGTGGAGCTTACAAAACTGTCCACTGTCTGGAGCATGTTAAACTTGGGGAAATTAATCAGAGATAATCTTAAGCAGAAAAGTCATGACCTAAATCAGTTACATTAATTAAAAGTCTTTTCTGCTTAATTGCTTCAGATCTCAAGAGAATCTAAAGATTAAACTTAGTGCAACTGACGCTCGGTTAATCTTATCTAAACAAACAACATTCTGCCACTACAGTAATTTAGTGGGTTTCTGCAGGTTTTGCAGTACTGTATGTCGTCCATGGATTCTGCAAGTAACAGCTACGCCTTCTTATCCTTTTGGTTTCTGATATGGTAACTCAATGAAGATGTTAATTGCCCACGCTACCAGCATGATGCCAGTCTGGAAAGCATTTTCTTTCCTGCTGCCATCATTTTCCTTAAACCATCACAAAAACCCCAAGCCAAAAGCCAAGGAGTCTGTAAAAAGTGCCTGTTTCACCAAACACCACTTCAACTACATCATTAGGGTATTAAACTATTAAAGACTGAACGAATATTTAAAGGCTTTCAAGCGGTCACATCTGCACCACCCTGGCCCCCCACTTCAATATCAGTCATGGTGACATCTAGCCAAATCCCAAGTGCTAAAAAAAAACCTACTTGCTGGATCCCGTAGGTCCAGCCTTGTCTGATTCGGTCTCGGGCCCAGACATTGTGCGCATTCTCTGCCAGCTTGTCCACCATGGCCTCCTGGGTTGAGGTCAGCTTAATGTGGCTCAGATCCATTGGAGCAGGCTTGTAACCACTTGTCAATTCATAGCTGTACCAAAGGCAACAAAAATGCATACTACAATTACAGAACAATCTTACACTCCATAGCAGAATAGCAAGTGACAGAACAGGGCTAAGAAAATTCAATAGGACAGTTGCATAAATTAAATAGGACAGGAATACTATAGGTTCAGGAAAAAATAACCACAGGATTAGTAACAAAATTCAGAGACCGCAAATAATGGTGTTGTCTAAAGAATCATCCACAGTTGTTCCAAGAGTAGATCTAATGATATCTACAGATTAGTCACACACCCAAGGAAAAGCATCAATGGGCTCAGTAATCCCATTTCACAGTACCAATATGAGCCCAGAAAATTTCAATGCCAGACCACTTACATCAGACGATGCATCACGCGCCAACACAATTTGTAGGAAAATTATAATTATTACTTACTTTGTGGAAAGCTTAAGATTTTTCACCTTCTCCTCGGCATGGTCATCTGCAATTCCCACATGGCAGCCTAAAGCAAGGAGTGTCCTTGAAATATAAAATACACAATTGTGAACTATTTTTTGCTCATGATACTGAGAGGAATATGTAGAGCTGAGCAGTCTATTTCCATATGAATCCTCTCTCATACAGTTAATGCAAAAACAGCAAAATCAGCAGAACCTGAATTAGAATTCGACTGGACGGTTTCCATTAGAATCCTATGCTGTCCTTTTAACATGTACAGTAAATAGTTAAAGGTCTTGGCTTTGCTTTTTCAGTAAAACGCTCTAAACACAAGACCAAGACTATCCCACATCTCATATACATTAAATAATTGTCATTAAACATTAAAATAATTATATAAATTGCATTAGTTGTAAACCTTTTCCTCATCCATAAAGATATGCAGTAACTCGTTTTAAAAGATTTTTGCCTTTAGTAATTTGAGAAAACCCTTGAAATTATAATAAGAGAAACTTAATTCCTTTGTACATTCATGCTGTAATCGTTAGCTCAGTTCATTAAAATATGACATATTTAATTAAAAGAAAAGCATTGGCAGTATTTAACTCAGAAATTGAAGTCGCTCATGTTTTTTTGCATTTAGATAGAACTCTGTGTGACTGAGGTGCTACACTCTCCTGAGCCTGTTCTTGAAATAAGAGCATTAAGTAGTATAATAAAGCTGTCCCAAAGGTATGAAAAATGTTCCTGAAATTGGGCAGTCACTGGCAGTCATTTCAATATTTAAAGAAATGAGTCATTGGAAATATGTATTTAAGGCAGTTATGAGTTTTACCTTTTTTTTTCCATTAAAAATATTTAGACACTAATATGGTCAAATGAGGCAGGAGAAAAAGGGATCTGATAATTGCTAAACCTGATAGGTCTAAAATAATTGTACCTGTAGGCTTCCTTAAAGTGTACGAACCAATCTTAGCTATTTAAATCATACATCCATAATACTTGGTAAAAATGTGACCATATAAAGTGTCATTTTGTCATTTTGTCATTCATGTACTAGTATGTAATAGTTGTTTAGTTATAAATATTTTGTAAGTGGATGTCTTCACATTAGAAGGATATGAATGGTCTCAATAACACATAACAGATTGGGGTCTGATGTCCTTAAACCTTGTACCTGGACACGAGTCACAGTGTACAAGTACTGTACCTGATGGCAGGTTTGCATTCAGTGGAAGTAAGAAGGCTTTGATTTACAGTAATCCTGAGTGTCTCTCGGACACTTCAAGAAATAATTTAATAAGCAAGAATTCACAATAACACAATATTGATCAGAATGCAGCAAATGGTAGAGAAATAAGGGCCAAACTGCCCCTTTTCATTTGTCACTTTTCTTGTAAAAAACATTCTTTGACAAATGTTTTAGACAGAAAATGATTTGCTTTGATTGACAGGACATGCAAAGCTATTTTAAACTATAAACACGCTATTTGCCATCTGGCTACAGCGTAGGTGTAAAACGTTGTGCTCAGAGTTTTCTGAATTCTTCCCTAGAGCAAAGGATGTGAAACAAATGCCTTCATGATGGCTTTACTGCAGCTGGGCATACATTTAAGTGACAGACATCTGTTTAATAATAATACAGTTGAAAGAGGCCTCCGTTTAACATTACAAATGTCAGATGATTTTCAGTGGCACTAGAAATTGAATGACTGGGGAAGTCATCAGTTGCTAGCCAAAGTCAGACTGAGAGTATTAAGATCACTTCTTCATTTTTACAGAAGAGTCACACAAGCAAAAGGTATCAGATAAGCAACACGTCTTAAGAAATTAACTAGAATTGTTCCATAATCCCTTAATGCATATGTGGTGAAAAAATGCCTTTAATGCACTGAATCATTTTGCACAAAAGAAAATGCAGTAAACTTTCTGATGTGTAATTTGTGCATTCACTAAGCATACAGGGCTTACTGTACAATCGCATACTGTATCCTTAAAATCTAAGAACAATCAAAGCTGTGCTCAGCAAATCCTCTCCTTGTCTCCCTTCCCAAGACACTGAATGGCACTGACAGGTATGACCAAGCTGAACATTTAGTCAAACAACTGTCTAGCTATAGCCACATTTACCTTCTTTATTCATGCAGAGAGTGTAATCCGTTGTTCTTTAACTTATTTAGCATGGATTTCCTAAATAAGAGGAACATCCTATGTCATGTTCTGAAGCAAATATGATCAAATCCCCTGAAGTTTGTCTCAAGGTACTGGAGATTGAAACTCACTTAAGTGTCTCCAGGGACATCTGTAAATTGTAATTCCGTTCTTGTTCAGGAAGTTTGGAGAACTCAACCAGGCACGGATGCTGCCTTTTGTTGTCATCTCGCACCTGCAAACGATAGCGTTTACTTAAGAAAATAAACAAAGCAATGGAGATATACCTCTGCCATGGAGAAAGGATATCCAGTTTTATATCATTTCAGTAATGGAATATATTTGTAAAATGACACCTTTAAAGTCTGGTTAAGAACACTGTAACTAATTTAATTATCATCCATCAGTCCATTTCCTAATCCGCTTCATCCAGTACATCCCAGCAGGCAATGGGTGCCCAGCGGGATCTACCCTGGACAGGATGCCAGTCCATCGCAGAGCAGACATGGATATACAGTACCAGGATCAATTTTCCCAGAGCCATTTAATCTACCAGTATGTATTGGGACTGTGGGAGGAATCTGGAGCAAACCCATACGAACCCAGGGAGAACATACAAACTGCACACCGAAAATAAGACCACATTGCAATAGTCTAATGTAATGTATTATACAAAGATCAAAGGTACAAAGACAGGCATTTTTGTGGTATTCTATTTGAACTGAATTAATAAACTATAACATTTAGAAATTTATTAGAGAATTTCTGGGCTAACTGAAATGAAAAACTACAGAATAATTAGATCCAATTTGCTGCTCTCCTAGCTCTCATTTAAAATATAGTAATAAAGTCAAATTAAACTTTAAACTATAACTATTTCCTGGAGACTCACATGCCTGCCAGGATATTTGTGCCTAATAGTGATATATTATAACTATTTGTACACCTCAGTATCCTTGATAAGTATTAAAATACAGGGTATCAACAGCTGCTCCACAGCTTTTTAAAGCATATGCAACAAATTCTTGATGTAAAAAGATGTAAAATATTATTGAACTGGGCCATCACAGAAAAACTAATTGTATCCATTACCTTAATTGTGTTTTGCAGATTCAAAAACAATAAATAAAGTGGGAGACAAAAACATTCTGAATTAGCATGTCAAAGACCATATCTGTTTGAAATACCTGAACGTGCTTTCTTTAAATTCCAATTCCTGGACCTGATATTAACAGTATACATTTTTTTTGCAGTCTTTGCCGATAGGGATGAGAAATGTATAATCCCTTTGTCAAGACCGCCTATGTGGACTTTATGCTTACTTACTGTTCCATAGGTCCAGCCCAGCTCAATCTTGTTCATAACCCAGAGCTCATGAATGTTCTCTGCCAGTTTTTCACGAATTCGCTCCAAGTGAGGAGGCAAGACAATCTAACAACAACAACAATGAAACAAGAATTACTCACTGGCTAGAGGTCGGACTGCATTGCAAACCGGGCTGTGCTTTGAGGTAATCTGCTGTACCTGTCACGACCACCAGGCAGTCAAGATCAAATCGTAAGCGAGCTAATCAGCCCCAGCAGCGGGTGATTATTAACAAACGCCGCCGCACGAGTTAAACCACCTGCGCACACTCACGGTGCAGTGCGCACTGCTATTTATACCCTCTTCACCTGTTTCCCACTGCTCGGTATTGAGTCTACTCCTTGAGAGCTCTACCTGGCATTTTTCCCCGTACCTCGTTTAATCTGGTTTTTGGATTCCCCTTCTGCCTTTTCGACTTTGCACCTCGCCTCTCGCCTCGGACTGTCTGCTACCGGAGAACTTCCTGGATTACGACTTGCCTTTCGCCTTTTGACTACGACCTTGCCTCTCGTTTTGGTTTGTTCGCCTGCCTCATCTATCACCCGTGCCTGCGTCTGCACAGGATCCGTGTATCCTCCCACCAGGGATTCCTACCAGTACCTGGCTTGTGTCCACAGGTGTCGGTGTGAAGGCAGCTTGTGTTAGGGTTACAGTGGGCCCCAGCAGGTCTCGGGTGCCTCCGTGGTCTTGCTTGTATTCTCTGCTGGGCTCCACTCTCATCTTCTCTCTGGGAAGGACAGCTTCAAAACATGGGGCGTAACCAGGAGGGGGCAGGAACTTGAACTCTCCGTGGCGGCCCCCCAACAGGAAACGTACTCTGAGGGGTGCAGAGACATTAAAAGGTGCATAACTCCGCTCGAGATCATTTTAAACGAGTCCACCAAACTAATGTCTTCACCTAGCCTAACACACTTGCTGTCCAGTCTGCATTTCCTAAAAATAATCTGAACATTTGCTTTTTTAAGTTTTTGTGATCCAGCAGTGCTGCACTTTCACTCACTGATCCTACTGGAGCACACTAGTTAGTTACTCAGTCTAACTACATTTGCATAATGAGTTCATTTATCATTACCACACTGCGCTGTCACTGTTGTGACTTTCCCTGAAATTAACAGTTTATTAATTACAAATCATAATTGTTGGAGTGCGGAGCTACAGTACATCAGCATGTCTTGACAGCAAAGCAACAAGTAAAGGTTAATTCCATGCTGAAAAATAGGAAGGAGAAACACATTTCAGTCTTGATGACTGAAGATGGCTCTAAGGATGACATGTTTCTCTTTTCAGAATGGAATTAACTTTTACTTTTACTGTATGACATTGTTGAACTTAATTCATAATTTAGTTGGGCATGGATATATTAATGCAGGCAGGTGAGTCTTCTGAATTTTATTAATTATTTCAACATACTGTAGAATCAACAGCAGTACTAATAAACTAGCAATGTTGCTTTTATAATACATAGTTATTCCATAATACAATTACTCTGCTCACAGCTTTAAATCTTATCAAGGCTTCCGAATGCATGTCTATTAGTCAAAACCTGTTCTAAGTCAGCAGTTGGTGAGAAAGCAGTATAATATAAAAATCAATAGTAAAATTATTAACCCAATGTTTCAGGGAACTTCTATAAATTGCATTATGACATAATGTAGACTGTGTATCACAGTCCCATGTTAAATTTGACAAAATTACCTATAGCATTGCTTTTAGGCCATTTCAAATCACTAAGACCCAATTACTGACAACAAGTCATCGTTAACCCTCTCCAGAACACGATTATGAATATGCACGGTTGAATCGGCATGAGAACAGGAAGGAATATTACTAACTTCACGCCAGCAGAAAAACTAGCAACAGGAAAGAAAAGGCCATCGGAATTGAAGTTCTCAAACATGCCCTGGACAGGCTGGCCATTTATTCGGAACGAGATACTCGGAGCACTGAGGTCCAGGCAGCAGCTGATGACATCATCGGCTCTTAGAAGGTGCTGATTGGGTGAACTCACTGTCCGGGCAATACAGCCTGTAGAGTGAAAAAAACACACACCACTCAAAATGTGATTTCTACTTGACATCTGCTGTGCAGAATTTCATGTAGATCTTCCTAACTACTGGAGAGCTGAAAATCCTATTTGGCTTCTTTGACATGCATTATATTGAACTACTGGATGCTGGATGCCTGTAAGCAGCATGATCCATTTCACAGCATTAGTTTGGGATGTGGTTAGAGTAGAACAGATTTGAAATGTGTAGCAGTCCAAACGTGAGCTCTTTACATGCTCTGTAGCAAAAATCTCTATTTTAAGTTATTCTGTGAGTGAAAAGACATGTTTAGCATGATTCACACAGGTTGTTTTCCCTTTTGCAGATTCAAGAAAGAGTGCTATGATGCAGCATTACTCCGTGGTCCTGTACAATATATTACCTGCCCTGAAGGGAGGCACTGTAGGGTGGTTAGGATTGCTAACCTAACTCAAAGTGGGCCAGTTTTAATAGCCATCCCACACATAACATCTAACTCTAAATACACACTTCACATTGGGATTTACAGTATACATTACATCTATATGTAGCCCTGACACTCAGCCAGAATTCTTCATGGATTTAAATCACATAAACCCTAATCCTTCACACGGCCCCAGTGGCTTGTAAGATGTTATGCAGTTTCCGTTTCTTGAAAGATAAATAAACTACAGTAATTGGGTACAAATTTTACGACATGTTTCTTATAAGAACATGGCAAAGACTGCAGCACAGTTCTTCAGCAGTGCGAGTTCACTGCTCCCCTCGGGTGCCACACTCTACAATGGTGTTGACCGCAGGGAGAACCCTGTTACATGCAGTTATTATACCCATTCTTCCCATTGTGAGCTCTGCCTTCGCTTTACTTTTAACTTTCACACATGATTACCTTCCAATGGGACGCCACACAACAGAAGAAACAGAGACAACAGGACTTAAAGGTAACAAAAGCCAACACATAAACTGAAAACTGATTAGGAGGCACCACTTATCCTATTAGACCAACTACATTCTCATTAACATTTAATGTACCATACCAGCTTCCAGGCATACAGTATACTGCCCCTGCTTTGCTACCATTTTAATCCCCTTTAGTTTTAATTAAAAAAAAGGATGAAATAAACTGCTAAGATAAAAACACAAAATGCTGAAACTGCATTCCAGAAATGCACCTGACTTAATTATTGGAAAGGACATCATTTCTAAAACAAGATTAGGATTGCCTGTAAAAATTAGGCTATAAAGAAGTTACAAATGCCTGAAACATGGAAGTAATGAACAGTATTAGAAAATTAACTCTGAATTAGTGCTTCATTAAAAAGCTCCTATCCGTTACAGTAAATGTGTTACATTTATCAATAAACTATTTAAGAACTGATATTAGTTTTGCTCCTCTGTAGTAGAATCATACAGTATCACTAAAATAACAGACAACTAATTATAGCACTTGTTGCTTATTCATGAAATCAAATTAACAAAATCAACCACAATCTGGAATTTTCACACCAGTATTGGCTAAGATCTGTGGCGCGTTTGAAAAGAAGCCAGGAATTCATAACATTAACTGCCCCACCCCAGTGACTTCGAAAAGGGTAAGGTTAAGGTGAAGCCAAAGTAAGGAAGAGAGAATGGAAATGTAATCTCATATCGCAGTAGATGAGCCACAGAACGTCCGACATACTAACCTGACCACAGATGGAGACCATCAAAGCCATAAGAGTAAAGGTCATCTCCAACTCCATTGCCACCCCACCCTTCGCCACCCCCAGGGTAGGGGCAGTACCCATCGGTCGACGCCCAGCCAACCCGCAAGTGGGTTGCCTCTGCTGTCACAAAGGGCTCCACCTGGTCCACTATCAGCTCGTAGTACCACTTCTTGTACTGGGCAGAGCCTTCACTGATTCCCAGGAAAATGTTGGGTCGCATGCTTTGGAAGATCCAAGGAAATGAATTGGTGACAAAAAAAGGCAAAGCAAACAGTAAAAAAAAAAACGGTTGTATTTGCTAAGCACCTATCCCTCATAAACTCAAAACGGCAATTATTAAGGTATGAAGAAATATGCCGACAAGAAGTGCGATGAATGCCAATCAGAGACCAGACACCCGTATTTCAAGATTCACCAGGGGAATTATTGAAATTCAGATGGAAAAAGGCATCTCAGTAGCTTGTACGTACTTGATGAGCAGTTTGTAGAGACTTAAGCTGCTTAATCACAGAATCAGCAAATTGAAACTAGAAAAGTGACTCCGATTCCACCATAGTGATCAGATGTCTCTGGTCATGGTCATCACATGGTCAGAGCTATATAGTCCAGATCATTCACTGGCACTTAACGTTCAACAGAAGCTAACCACCCTTTTTTTAACCCAGGACAAGATCTTGGGACCATAGAAGAAAATATACTAGAAGATGGTACCACAAAGCATACATCCACAACAAAAGCTCACTGGAATGAAAAAAAAGGACATTCAAATTCCTCCATGGGTGCCTGAGAGCCCTGACATTGGCCCTATAAACACACCTGACAACACATCATCAACAACGTCCTACAGAAAATGGCACCTGAAGGACTCCAAGAGAAAATGAAAAATCTACAGCAGTCTTGGACAAAGCACTACACACTAATGTGATGTTCTATATACTTAACATTTAGAAAATACTTATTTTCCACTACTTTTTATATCAAACAATCTTAGAGCTGAGTTTCAGATGAAAAAACAAGGTTATTTTTCCCACTTTAATGGGGTCTCTTACAGGATTTTCAACTTTTCACTTTTACTTCCTTGACCAAAACTGGATTAAAATTCAATTCTATGGCACAGAGCTTTTACCATTACTATCTTGTGTATCATTATAATAACAGCTGATTTATTGTGGTGGGACACTGCAGAGAGAGAGAGAGAGATGGGTTCAATGAAAAAAACAAACATTCAGAACAAAGGAAAGTCAACAAGGCAGAACTGCCTGGCTGGGAGAAGGACAAGGGAATTGTCTTACCTGCTAACATGGTTGACGAGGCGTGTCTGCAACAGCAGATCTCGTCCAGGCAGTAAGTTGTCACAAATGAGATGCTGGTTTGAACGCACAGCTACCCCATGACAGACACACAGGGAGCACAAAACATCCAAAACCTGTAGGGCAAACATCATACCAATTACTGACTTCTGTGGCAATTTGTGCCTTAAGAGGCTCTCAAAAGCTGGTAATACTGTAAGTCTTGCTGGCGTAATGTGCACAGAATAATGGGGAAACATAAATAGAAAAAAGTATTTGTGAGCTCTGTGCAATTCCATAGTACACTTCTGCCGTTGAAAAGAAACCAAGGACCATGTTTTGAATAACAACTTATTTTTCACATAAAAACAGTATAGTTACCGAATGCAGTACCAACTGTTTTAACACAAAATATACATTCCTGTCGATGGCATGATCTTGACATCACAAGTTTTGATATCTAATGTCCTGATTGCCAAAATATGTCTATTTTCATACCTTGTGATTCCGCCCATGCTTATCCAGGAGAGAAATTATTGATTTGATATGTCCCTCCTTGATAATATTTAGTGCTTCTGGACTTTCCACAAGAACACAGTGTAAAACCTCCAAAATCCCTAAGAATAAAGAAAAATGCAGTTATCTTGGAAAGAAAATGAAACAGTAATAGAGAAACAAACTGAACAACATTTATCAAGTCACCAAAGATGAATAAAGTGTCTCTTTCAGTAATACACTATTTTGCAGTGCGTGGTGAAGCCATTCTAATTCATCCTATATTACTATAACTGTCTTTAATTAAAAAAAACAATTAAGCAGATTTTGATCATTTGATCATATCATATCATGGACATCTTTCACAAAGAAACAAATGTATTTAACAGAATCGTATTAAGATAAGAATGATAAGCAGTAAAACATCCAAAACTCCAGTAATAATAAAGGGCTGTTGTGTATGAATTGTACATCTGGGATTCCGTTCTTAATTCTCTTGAGCACGAACACAGTTCCAGTTCCCAGACTGCAGATTATTCTAAAACACTTTCCTGTACAAAAGCAATTATTCTTTAGAATTAATTCAGCCGCTAAGATCTCAACATAAGTAATAAAGAAGAGCAAGATGGTTCCAGACAGGCCAACATTATCTCCACCAGGTTTCAGAATCTGCTTGGAAGCACAAAAAGGAGCCAGTAGAGTTTACTACCAAAATGATAGAAAGGACAGAGTGGGGAAAAAGAAAGAACTACTGGTGTTTTGAAAAACATCACCAAACGTGTGAAGTGTGGAGGTGGCAAAGTCTCTGAAACGGCCATCTCTGAAACTGATTTAGGAGGAAAAGATGGTCTTTTAATGAGGATGTGGATATTATTATTCTTACTATAATGCAATCTATTCTTCCCATATTAATAATGTATTTTACTGATGCTTTTATCCAAAGCACCTTAAAATTACACCTGTTTATACAGCTGGGCATTATACTGAAACAATTTGCATGACATACTGTACAGTACCACGCTCAATGGTACAGCAGAGTGCTTTTGTCTAACCTTCCAGCTTCAGTATGTCCTGAAGACTAACCACTGTTCCACACTTCTTTCTCAGCTGGGAACTTTGTGATTATTAAGTTTTAATGTTGTATCACCTGCACATTCATACAGTATTACAACTTCAAAAAAAAAGTAAGTGAGTTTCTTCTTTCAACACATATCGGACAGTCATTCTGCATCTGTTGAGAATAGGCTTTTTTTGTTTCTATACAAATACACAGAATGAGGCAGAGTTTTGGTCAACCCTGTGTGCGGTCTATTGGTCTCAATACATTGGGGGGAACCTGAAATGCCACAGGAAGTTATTTACAATGCTTGTAGGTCTAACCTGTTTTGTGGAAAATCTGTACAGTATGTTCAACTAACTAGTGCGTGAAACACAACTGCTGACACATGAGAAAATGCTGACTGGGCGACACCAGCAACTGCTGCCTCTGAATGGAGCCAGAGACAAGAGCGCACAGGGTGGACAACAGGTCCAGCACTTCAGGCATGGCAGTGGTTTCTAAGTCACGAGGTACTGAAGGGCATCCAGTACTTGTTCTTCATGTGGTCTTCACTTCATTGTAAGGAAACGGCAAAGACACAAAATGCTCTTTCCTACCATTCCCTGCCTTTACAACGCAGAAAGACATACATGAGAAAATATTAAGGAGACGCTCAGTCTCCTTCATGTTGCAATAACAGTACAGCTGTCAAGATTATGGGACTGTTTTTTGGACCATTTAAGATGTGATTTCCAAAGTTCTTAACAAGCTGGTGCAATATGAAGTGTCACACGTGCAGCCAGCTTTCGTACATCCCATTTCAATACGTCAGAAACCTCACTGGCACAACTTCTCCATCCGTTTCTAACGCATTATTTCAAATGAATTATTCATCTAGGGGTGAGGTACAAGAACAAATTACCTCTGCCAGTGTTTTTAATTAAAAAAAAAACATTTCTAAAAATCCTGCAAAACATCGCTGTGCTTGCTTATGTTACCAAACATAACCATCTGTTTTATGACAGGTTTACAACTCTTACTGTAAGTCTTAAGGACTACCGGCCCTAATTATTCTATGTGGAATACTAGAAATGCTTCATATTCAGGTGCTAATGAGTTATTAATGCAATTAAATCACTGTTTTCACAATGCATTATTGAAATAATACGCATTGCATATTCCTTGTATTGTACATTTGTACACTGGGACAATGTGCGGGAGTCCTCACTTGCTTTTGCCCTTGAATTGTGCTTCTATAACAAATAAGGCTAATGGATCTTAATATTTGAACCCATGGAAATGTGACTGAACTTTAATGCAGACAAGAGCGCAAAGTACGGTGCCTATAGAAACTAAGTGGATCTCTACAACAACAGCTCACAGAAAGTAAAATGGCATTCCGTTTCCTCTATGGGAGCCTATGGGTTTATAGGGTCCTTTCCAAAGCAGCACATTAATCAGACTTTATTTTACATTTATTTGTAGCACACAACCTACAAGTGGGAAACAATTCTGAAAAGTAATTACAAATGAAAACCTAGAAAAACAGGTTAGGTACTGTATGTGTACACATCCCTTAGTAATAGCAATTTGAAATGAGCTTACCACTTGCCTTCCAAATCACACAACATAATACACATGGAACCTAATTAGTATTCAACTCTGAACACACTACTGTATATTACTTCAATGTAACAACAACAGGCACAGCTCTAAGATGGGTAGTGCTGATCTTGAAGAATCATTTTTTTATGTTGCCTCACTGTCATGTCTTTCCTTAGACAGGGTATGAATATGATATAACAAAGTCCAGAAATAAGCTAGGATACACTGAAAACACAGACAAACTTAAATGAAGATATGTTCAACATTCTAAAGTGCACTTAGTATTAAAAATATTCTGTGCAATTTTAGTCACCTCATTACAGAAGAAAATTGTCAGGTTAGTTAAATTTTAAAGAGCATTGAGATTATTTCCTTATTTACAATGTAATACACAGACAGGTGAAAATAAAATAAAAAGCCTTCAGTTTTAGGCTGAACACAGATGACTTTATACAACTCCTGAAAGGTAAAGCTAATCTAATACACTACCACAAGATCATCAGTAAAACAAGACCCAGAGAACACAAATTAAGACAAAGGGATTTTCAGAATAAGAAGAAAAATGTCCTATTTGCACCAACTGTGGTGGTTGTTTGGAGTAAACATCTCCATCTTAATGATGGAGAAGCCAACTCCATAAGACCTTTCAAGAAAAGACTCATATCCGTGTCATTAGTAGACCAACAAGCCCATTTCCTTGCATTGTTTAATTTTTTAGACCTTAAAAGTTTTCCTTCTAATTAATTTATAAACTGAAAAGCGAATAAAATACCCTTATAAATCAGACACCATGGTAACTTACACTAACTATTCAAATGCTTAATACTGTGAACTGATAAAGTACATACAGTATATATATTTTTCTTTTTAACAATTCATGTTTAGGATTACAGCTAGACTTTTTGCTTCTTTGCACAGGGATTTCATGTCTATTCAAAAACCTGAAGGACACTACAGGCTGGCTGGAGCTGCTGTATCTCACTATGTGGGCTGCAGTTATGTTCTGAATCATCTCACCAAAAAAAACCTTGGATTTTTTTCCAGTGACTCATTATGCAAAGCCAATTTAAATTCAAGATATGCTTCCTCCTTACCACGCAGTGAACAGTAAAGTCTATTTGCTTCTATCTGACACTCAGAGTGTCAGAGCAAAAACAAAGATCAGTTTGAAGTATGATTTTAAGCATGAAGAAGCACTTCATACTCAGTTCTATTTAGACGTAAACTGAAACAGTCTCTAAAATATTACAAGAAATTTGGTGGCCTCACAGAAACCCGTTCAAAGAGGCCATCTTCTCTATACATTTAAACGTCATTGCAGTGTTACAATGTGCTAATCACCTTTTCCTAATTCATAGGATTGAAATAATCTCTAAACCACAATCAACCACCCTCTGTGGAATGCACAAATCAGCCCAAAACATCTTCTTTCAAACTTCTAAAATCTTAGCAGTATTGTTCCTGATTTCCTTTTTCTAATGCAAGCTTCATCCATTTACATAATCACATCTGACACCCAAATTGCTGGCTTCAGTTGAAGTGATGCTTTAAACAAAAAAACAAAACGCACATGAACGTATTCTTTGGGGAAAACTGTATTCAGACTTCCATCCACTTTCTAACCACTTCTTCCAATTTAGGGTAACAGGGAAATGAATCCTATCCCAGCAAGCACCTCGAACAAGGCAGGATGAACCCTGAATGAGACACCAGTCCATCACAGGGCACACACCCACACCAGGGATAGTTTTCCCAAAAGCCAATGGTCGTGGAGGAAACCAGAGATCCCGGAAAGAAACACACAGGAAGATAGGGAGAACATACACCCTCCGCACAGACAGCACACAAGGTCTGGAATTGAACTCGGGAGCCCAGGACTGCTAATGCAGCAATGCTAACTGTTACTGTTCTGCCCTTCAGGCTTCCAATAAATGTCAAAATATCAAGCCTTTTTATGCATCAAGCAACAGACTGGCTACTGCCCAGTTGTACAGGTGATTAAGCCTGGCAGTAGTATGCAGTGTAAGTACCCTTCAATATTCAGGAAAACTGCTATAGGGACTATTTAACGATATTTGCTTGTTAGAAACCCACATGGAACTGTATCTGTCAATAATGCTTAATTTACTGTCTTACAATCCATGGAGTTTCAGTATAAGACCACGGTGAATCAGTGCTTGGAGCAGGTCTTTGGACTGGAGGAGGAAACCAGAGGTCTCGGAGAAAAACCACCGTGGCAACGGGGAGAACATGCAAACAGACCAGTCGGTCTGGGCCCACAGAATGAGAGGCTACAGCGCTTACCGTTTATATTGCCAGTGAAGACCACCACAGCTTCATAACCATGGTATTAGAAAACGTTAAGATGTTTAATACTTGATTTTTTGTTTTGTTTTCGTGAGTTTAGATATAGCTAACAATTAGGAACACTGAAATGTACATAGAGTAGTTTCATCGAGAAGCACTGTGCAAGTTGGCAGTGACGGTTTGCAAATTGCCTTGCGTTTACAGTACTTGTGTTTCTCTATGAGATTCATACATTGGATTTGTAAGTGAAATGGCTTACAACACCTTCTATACCATACATGGTAAAGCCTTCTAGAGAGGTGTGAATATCCAGTTATTTTTTGTTCAACCATCCTAAACACCTTACAATCCACCAAAGCAACAATGGCAGGTGTTTGGGGAGATTAATTAAGGTGAATGTGGCACAAAACCTAACAAGTATATTTAATATACAGTATGTGCAAATATTCACTCAGCATCAACAAAGACTCTCAGCATTTGCTTTCAGGCAATATTTTGAGCATATTACCCAAATTAGGAAATGAACAGGGCAAATATGACCTCTGTCTAAAATTTCGAGTTTGACTCATTGCTCAACTGTGGCATCATCCTGGTATAATCTGTGAGATTTTGGTGAACAGCACAACTAAAGCACACTGATTAGCATGTACAGTAGCTGAACCAAACACTGTATGCATTAAAACATCGTACATAATAACAGAAAAATAAACATACCAGAAGATGCTTCTAACCTCTCCAACCTGCTGATTAACCAGTCCAGGGAGCCAGAAAACTGAGCACAGTTTTTGCGATTTCCTCTTATTAGTGCCGCTTGGGAAGGAAAGCGAAAATAAAAACAAGAAACTTGTTTCAATTGCATTCCTAACAAGTTAAGATGTCTTGTTCTTACAATCATGTTCTGGGACTGCAAAACCATGTTCTTGCCATTTTTCTTTTCTTTGGAGAAAGTAACGCATTAAAATTGGAACAAACCAGGCTCATGTGACATACATACAGCTATCTGACAACCTTTAAGAATTAAAAGAAGATTAAAATTGAGATTACAACAGAAGCCAGATTATGACTTAAAAATTATTATGCACAGCTTGATCCCAATGAAAATAATTAAGATGTTGTTGCTCCTCACAGTTTGCTTAACGAAGCAATATCCACAGGAGATCAGAGCATGTTAAACTACCAGGATCCTTATTAAAGATTTGAGCTACAATTCTGCAGCTATCCCCCTTCAAGTTGGGTTCTAAACACTGAAGTATTGCTAAACCTGCCATTATTCTACCTTGCTGTATCACATTGACAGACATGTTTCCTGTATGTTGCAGAATGCTTAAAATTTTAGCTCCTTTTACATACATTTGGAACAGTATATTGCATATTCTTCTAATGCTGTCCTGCATGCTTCATGATATCTTACCTAGTAACTCATATAATGAGTTTAATATCGACTTCCAGGCATCTCCGGCTTCTTTTCCAGCTACATCAGCAAAATGGGCTGCACTGCTGTACACGTGTAAACGGTCAATACATTCAAGAACCAGGTTGATCATGCCCTAGGAAGAACAAATACAGCACAAAGTTGGACAGCAGAGCTTTCCAAGAAATCTGGTGTCTAGCAGTACGAACTGTTCTCCTAACCCAGTAGACTCGCACGTACCTAAAATGAAGTCACTTCGCAAGTTAACATATACTGTACTCCCATTAAAATGATCTGTTTCTAAAATACCTCTTAATTGGTCATGTTTTCTTCAAGCTAGAGTGCCACTACAATGTCCCCAGTGCTTTCATTGTAGACACAAATCCTCGAGTTCTTATATGTTAGGGCCTGGTGGAATTGACATGTGCTGCTGTAGTGTCCTAACCCTGGCAATGCCGGGCAATTACACTAGTTCACTCATTCCCAATGCCAAAGGCAAAGTGTCAGAGAACTCCTGGTGAATACCTCTTCCTGGAACAGGTTCTGTCTGTTCTTCAGCGCTCGGAGTCTGTTCTGTTTGTCCTCGTGCTCCAGATGTTCATCAGGAGGTTGAAAGTAGCCAATCAGGTCCTGAAGGCTGAGGCTGACGGACTCGATTGGTAGATCTGCACTGGAGGATTTCCCTTTCTTGCTCAGAGCATCAAGTCCCCTAAAATACATGACAAAACTGACATCTTCCCTCTTCAGAGCCATTAAAGATTGATTGCTTAAGCAATGCATATGCTGTGTACTGTATTTTGTATTTTCCAAACCCATTTTTTATTTGCTTTATCTACTACAGGCTTGCGAAGGAGCCAAAGCCTATCGCAGCAAGCAAGGGGCACAAGGCGGGATACACTCTGGACAGGACTCCAGTCCATCGCAGGGCTCACACAGACATAGACACATTCACACCAGGGGTAACCAGAATTGAACCCAGAGCCCTAACCACTGTGCCACAATGCTGCCTGTGTTCAGAGTTTTAAAACTTTACATTTAATGTCTGAGATTAACTTTTCTCCTTCTACACTCACTTTAGGTTCGGGTACTTTGGTGAATTTTTCTTAAGTCATTTCCAAGGGACTGATTATAACTGCCGAGAAGCAGAGTTCAGCAACCTCTGCTTGTCCGTTTTATTCAAAGGACTTGATTTGGATTTGCAGGTATTATTCTTGTGATAATCACTCCTCGTTCAGATAAATCGGCAGCTGTTTTCCCATAAAAGTGTTTCACAATTTACTAAGCACAATTTAATGGAAGAGCTTCTCTTAGGAGTGTGACAAAACTCAAATTATATGCCTGCTTTATAGAAAATATGAATAAAATGAAAATATAACCAAGACAGATAGAACTGATATTACTGCAAGTGGAGCTATAAGGTTTATTAATGTGAAATATACTGTATATACAGCAGTGTTACAACAACTGAAAATATTATCATTCCATTGGCGTCCATCATATTCTGAATGGGTCGTTCCAATTCGTTGACTATAGGCGGAAACTGTGATTCCACGGTTCTGATGAAAAGGGAGTGGGAGGGAGCAAGCAAGGACCTGATGTGCGTACCTGATGAACCTGTTGAATAGGAAGACAGTACTGCGGATGACCCTCGCCGTGCGGGACTCCTCGTGCTGGGACCTCGACAGTGTGAGTCCATCATCCATGTGCCCTTCATGGTGCATTATTGCCTGAAAGAATGAGGACTACTGTATGAGCTGCGCAGAAGCAGACTGGCCCAAACAGATTTCTCAGATCACAGGGGTGCTAGTCCTGTGTCTTGGCCACATTTCCCACTGGCCTTGACCAATCACAGCCTCCGGATAATCGCATTAAAATGGGTTCAAAATTCTGTTCTCCTCCCCAATGAGAGCTGATGTGTGGAGTGTGTACTGGCACACTCTAGGTGATACACATGGTGGTGGAGGGGAGTCCCCATTACTTTAAAGTGCTTTGAGTGCTATATACTGTAAGTGTTATTAATTATTACAAATTATTTCACCATGCTATAGATACAAATCAACAACCACTGTGTCACTTTTTCTTCATGCACCCTATTTATAAACAAGTTCAATCAATGAACTATATACACAACTAACAAAATAACACCTAAAATACTTAATTCTACATTATAATTCTCTAAACAAGTCATAACACAATTGTTTCTAAAAGGCAAATCTTATTTTCCACTAATACTAGTCGAAATAGTAGGCATAAACCAAAGAAAAAAAATAATGACAAAAACGATTCTGTTTAATCATACAGTAGCAGACGGGTCACTTTATCGGGGAATCACAGAACTTTGGACAATTTCAGTTTTTTACAGTTCTGATTTTCTAACGTCAAGTTCAGGCTCACAACCCAGCAAGCCTTTCCCTTTCCATGGCTGCAGAATGACCAATGAGCGAATATTACCTTGCGCTGCACAGAGCCCATCCGTGCACATTTGGCGTCCACAGCCTGGTATGTGAGCCACAGACAGGTGTCCACATGCTGAATGTAACACACAGAATCCCCGTACTTGATATCTGGGACTCCCATTCCATCCACCTCTTTCTTAAATCCTAAGTCCAGTTTTTCCTGAAAGCATTTACAGAACACATATTACAACTATTACAATTAACAGAATCCCAAAACAACATTCACATGCATTTGTAACTATAAAAAACATTTTTTTTTCTCCAAAATCAGAACTCCCCAGATCTGCACAGGTTTGATTTAACAATTGTAGAAATACCAACAATAAAAGATGCAACTGCATTAATGTTAAAAACACAGATCTGCCCATCTCAGAGCTTCAATGGATGACATTTATGACTAAGAGGTGCACAGACAGGCATCACACAATTCAGAAGGGAATTCATCTTTTTTTCTTTTTTTTTTACTAAGGATTTTCTGTTCAAATAATACCTTTTCTCCAAAACACTTGAAACACAAAATACTAGGCCAATTCAGATCTAGTGAGTGTGAGTCTCACTCATGATAATAAAGCCTTCTCTGACAGGCTAAACATTCCTGATGCCCAGTCAATCATCAATCAAGCGTCAGATTTTTTAGAGAGAGGGTTGTTTCATTTTGACAGGCTCCTGTATACATGGTTGACTGGAATCAAAGCTTTCTGTGTATAACCTGCCTCCGATTTCATAACCCCTAGTGCTTGAGAATTTTCCAAAGCCTGCCTCTCAGGAACAGGAAGGGAATACACTTATGGAGGCATTAACTATGAAAAGCAAACCTTTCTGACATTTGCTTAAAGAACTGTGGCACTGGAAATATTGCTGTCAAATATATATATTATAATTTGCATAATATGGCAGGAGGGACTATTTTGAGCTGGTCTTCACTCTAAAGACATTCTCTTCTCCTTTCATAACTCAAGACCGATATCTTTACTACAACCATTTGGGGATTTATCTGCAGAGTATGTTAAAAAAAGACTGTCATGCTCTCTCAGTTTAAGAAGAACATCATTATAAAATATAGTTGGGTTAACTTTTTCCATGAAATATAGCAGAATAAAAAACCCAGCTGAGCAGCAAATGTTTAAATTTTGATTTTAGACCTCCCTAGTTCGAGCGAGGGTTTCAAGCCCGGTCAGCTGTTCAGAAACCTGACATGGACAATCCTCCATGCCTTAAAAGCATCCTTTGATCATGATACTGGAACCAACAGTTCATGGTCTCAGCAGCATTTTTAAATATTCTGAATATATGGCAATAGTTACTACTGCGATGTTGGTTTTTGGTCAGTATACTTTAAAACAATAAATCTCGCTGATCTTATATGAAGAAAATACTGTTACGATAACATTAGTGAAAATACATTTGCTTTATAACATGCATGTGGCCGTGGTCAGGCCATTATAGAAAAATGATTAATTAGATGGTGAATAAATGTTATTCACCAGCCAGGGGAGGCCAGTTTACACACATGCAGTATTCTGCTCCACGAGTTTGTTGGCACTCTCGGTGTCTTTAATAAAATGTGATGGTCCAGACTAGAGAAAAGCCACTAAAATCCACTTTAATCAGAGCCGCCCTACAGGGATTGCAACATTTATTGCTTGGTCACGCTTTGAAAGCTGAGATCTCTGCAAGTCACACCGACTCCTGAAGTACTGGCAGTGCAATCTGCAGGAAGGGAAAGTACCCTGTCAGAAGACTGCAATTATCTAGACATGTCACTGATCAGAGTTACTTACCATAAAAGAGAAGCACATCTCTTAAGTGCCAACAAACATAATCTGCCCTAAATCTAATAAAAAGGAGCTGGAAAACAACTCATAAGGGCAAAAGAGTCTGCTTGCTCAGTCATACAAAATAGTGTTACCGTCTAATGTCACCTGCAGTCACCTCAGTTCAGAAAGCGAAAAATGAAAACCCAAGGTTCCAATTAAATTCATATACAAATACATTATATAGCAAAGTACAGGTGTATCCAGGAGAGGATTAGAAATATTGCATCAAACACTTGCATTTAAAACTTGCACTCAGATAATGATAAAAGTATAATGATAAGAAAACAATGACTCTGAACTTGCAGCTACCACAGATCAAAAGCCTGGGGGGGCGGAGCAGCAAATGTTTACATTTTGATCTCTTAGTCCTTTGTAGTTCCATAGCTGCACAGAGCCATTTCATAATCATCCCCCTCTAACAAACACAACACATATCAGTGTGTCTGCCGCAATTTCCGGAACTTATAAACGTCCCGATAGCAATATTAACAGTGAGTGCTATGACAGGTAATATGATTCTACAAAAGCACACCAAGCCTGGCAGTGATAAGTATCATGGTGGCAAACACATTTTAAACAGAGAGGTCACAAAAATACAAAAGACAGAACACTAAAAAGCTTTAAAAATCCAACCTTGGAAGACCGGAAGCAGAAGGCTGTGGATTTCACATCTGCTTTTTCTTTGTCCATAAGAAGGAGGCCCTTGTCATCCATTAAGCTGAGGTATTTCCCTGTGGTGACATGCCTTAGCCGGAATGGCTGTCCCCATCGGATATGGCTTCCACTCCATCTGGAATAAAGCATGCCCAGAGGCAGTGAGTTTCACATGCTGATACCTCATTTCTTACAGGTTTCTTAAAGCCATTTCTTGTTTTCATGTTGAATAATAATCTCTGTGGCAGTTGGCAGTTTTTTGTCAAGCTAGTTAAAATCAATGTTCTCATTGAGGTCCCTGTGAAAGCTTTGGGATGCTGCTTGGGCCATGGTATTTGTGCACCTTTACTATTGATACAATGTATAATGTACTTGAATTAGACATTACCTCGATATTTAAAACCCCACGTATTGGAGCAGCATTGAGACAATATTATTTATTGTTGCTGTATAAAAATCTACTACAGCAAATGATACCCCAGGGTTACCACAATACAATGGAAACATTAGAAGGAAAAAAAAACAGATTAAATATTTTGTGCTGCACAATCCATAATTATTTCTATTTAAATGAGAGTGAAGTGCAGAAAACCTTTGCCAGTGAACAAGGTCTAACAATTCCAGTCAATTACCATACACCAGGCTACCAATACATGTCTTCATATACTGTAGGAAATTCTGATCGTATGATGGCTTATGAGCCATCAGAGGATATTAAGCACAAAACTGATCTTAAAGGATTTATCTGTTAATCTAACCTCCTTTAGTCCAGAGTAATCTTTGTGATAAACACCAAACTACTGCTCTACATGTCAATTTAATTTTTTTAACATATAAACTAAGAAACGCAAATCATCTGTGACTCTTGAACCGTGCTCTAGCTCTGCAAGGAAGGAACTCATTCAGGTACTTGAATGAGCACATAATGTATTGATGATGCATTTGATGTATTGTACATGTACAAAAATGTCTTGGCTTCGGTGGAGAAAGTCATTTAAGTAGAATACTTTCCTTATTTTCAATTCAGGTACTGATGTGAATGATATCATTCAATGCACAGGGTCCTGATAAGTAATTTCATGTTGGTCACAGATAAAGGACTTGTTTATCTCTGTCAAGGATGCTCCTTGCTTATAATCATTTTTCATGCTAACAAAATGTGCAAACTCCAGCTGAAGATGGATGTTGCATCATGGTGTCTATTGCAGAACTATGACATCAAATATAGGAATTTGATTAACTGTGAGAGTGAGGAACCATAAGATAAATGGATATATAGGGTAATTTTAAAACAAAATATTTTCAGCTACATGGTGAGACCACTCTGAATGCCTGTCTGAAGGAATGAATGAAAGATCAGTTTTGAAGGTAAAATGTTAAGAGATTCGCATCTGGCCTGAATTTATAGCTCTTTCAGATTTTTTACATCACTTCTTAATAACAAAAGTTCTCAAAGGCAAATTTTTGAGTACATACAGAGTTAGCCCCGTCCTGTCTTTTGCAAAACGGCTGTGATGCTGTGATGTGTATTTCCTGAAATGCAGCATCCTGGGTTACGTGTACATGTGTGAAGATTATCTACGTGTTGCGGGACATACAGTACAGAAAAGAATTCTGAATTTCACTGACCAAAACATTACGCTGCCATTCCACATCCCTCAACGTCTTGAGAGCAACATGAAAGAAGAATAAAAATGAGTCTTCCATTATCTCTCACTTACGCAACTCTAAGGGTCTCCAGTCTCCACAGAGACCGGGCGTGAATGGACACGGCTCCGCCCTCGTAGTGCACTGTCCTGCAAAACCGAGGAGAAGCCGGCTGTGAGATTGGGAATCCAAAGCATTCAGTTTCAACCATCCAGATGGAAGCTTAGACTCCAACTGCAGCAGCAGATTCTGAAACACTGTATAGAGATTTGCAGTTCAAAGATTCTGAGACACATTTACATTTTTGTTGTCGTTGTCGTTTAGTTGACAGGCAAAAATATGAACATCTGTAACAATGCAATATGGGATCAGTTAACAATTTGTTTATTTCTTTACGGAACTTCAGAGGCCAAAACCCAGGCTGCTAGCAAGTGTGAACTGCAGACTGAGGAAGCACTTACTGCACAGCCAATAAGTCATTTGAAATGATCCAGAAAAGATCGCTAAGCAGGCTAACACATTGCATGGCTTTAAATTCTCTCCAGCCTCTCAGCATTCTACAGTACCTAACTTTACTGGAGGGAAGCGTGCATTAAATCATCAATTCATTAAATCATAAATTCTCACAGGTATTCTAAAAAAAATGATTTAGCCACCACATACAGTATGAAAGCATACTATAAATGTGTCTTAATGGGTTTTTCAATTCTATAAACTGTTTATGCACTTACAGTATGATCCCTCATGAAAACTGGTGATCCATTGTATGATAAATGATTTACTAATAAGATAGACATAGAATCACACCCTGAACCACCAAATAACTACAATCCACATTTCAGTCTTAGAGACCAGCACACTTAAGCAGTGCATTTAAAACTGAGAACATTACGCACTTCTTTACACAAAGGCTTGTGGAAGTAAGGAAGAAGGTATGCAGCCATCGTGTTGAAGCTGATACCTCGGCTTCCTTCAAGAAATGGCTTGGTGGGCTCAACAGGCTCCTCTCATTTACAACCATACTTCAAACATCAAGTGTCATATCTTGGTATGTGGTACAAAAGCAGTCACTAGCTTCTACCACCAAACCAGGAACTTCTTTTTTCAATAGCCATGCCTTCTAAGTTTAAAGATGAAAGTTGAGCCCGATTCAGTCCTGTGCAGTATCAATGAATTTTACTTGGAGCTCTTGAGAAGTCTTGTAATACAACAAACCTCTAAGGAATATATCAATGAAATATGAATTACTGGTAACTGTGACTCCAAAAACATGATGTAGTTCAAATGTGCAATCGAGGCTTTTGTAAAGCCTACTTTCCCTCTTGAACAGAGAAGTAGGTACGTAAGCAGTGGCACGTTCATGACCTTCCACAGCAATAAACTAGTTGGATCCACAGGGAATGTCTGCTGGCTACGAACGGTCTTAAATGAAGCCAAAATCTGCAGACAGCATTCTCTCTGAATTTTTAATGGGCTCTGAATAAGTTAAAGACTCTTTGGAAGTTTTTTTTTTTTCTAGCAGTAATAGGCTTGCAGCTGCAGCCGGAACTAAATTAAAAGAAAATTTGAGCAAAGCAGCTCCTGTACAAATCTGAAACAACAAATTCTTCTTTTCAAAGTTGCACAGCTTTTAAATATGTTACACCAGGAATTTGAAAAGAAAAACAGAAAATAGTTGAAAGCCATTACTGGTAAATTGCTTTAGCTTTGGAAGTACTGTACACACTGTTGTATACTTTATGGCCTGTCGCGGCCGGACAGCAGCTTTTCCATAGCTGTAGAGGAACATTTATCTAGGGGCAGCGCAGGCAAAAAGGAGCTCCACCAGTGACACTATCAGGAAAAGAACACAGAATCCAATAGCAAAGTAGTCAAATGCAAAGTCTTGAAAAATAAAAGCCTAGCTTAGAGGGCAATCATTGTCTCAGGTAGCTGGCTTTGCTACACTATATCCCTACAGAGGAATGCTATCCATTTCCTTTACAACTGGGTTTGCGGCAACCTACAACACAAAAAATACGATTTTTGTTTTTTGAAGAACAGACTTCCGTGACTGCCCTGGTTTTGCAACGTAACCTTCTCACAGACTACATGCAACTCAAAGAAACAAAAGTGTCTTGCACACAAATCACCCAATACAGAAGTAAAGAACTCATCAGTCTGCAGAGCAACCACCACAATTAAGCAGTTCAATATTCAAGCCGTATTTATCCAGTTACACGTTGATGAGTACATCTAATTTGCAATCAGCTATTTTCTGTAACTGCTGCATGCAGGAAAAATGGATGAAGCAGTGCAAGCCTTTGATTAGTCCATTACAGATATCAGTGAGAAGATCAAAACAATCAGAAAATATGCAAAACCAAGAGTGCCTGCACACCAATAGGTTAATTCCGAGCTCACAGAATGGTCTCAGCGTAATCAAAGGACAAGTTCACAGACTTCAAGCACCCTCATATTGCTTACAGCACAGATACAAGAAACACAATGTGATGCATGACTGAAACACTATGAAGTACTACTTCAAAGAGAATGCACAGATTTGATTGTAGCAGTCACATAAATTTGTGCTGTGCATACATTAGCAAGAATATGCTAAATGTTTGTGTTTTATAATCCATATGCTTCAAAAATCCTTTGCATTCTCTGAACAGGCTGTTTACTCCAATTTTTTATTTTTCTCCTACAGTTCTATCTCGAAAAAAACAGCATCAGAGACAAAGGTAAACACAGTCTAAAACAACTTTGACTAAGGACTTTGGTGAGAAAAAAAAAACAAACTTGTCAATCTTTATTTCAAATTAGTTAGCATCTTCAAAAACTACATCTCAACTCAATATGAACTGCTCCATGGCTCAGGATCTGCGCCTGTGGCTGGAAGGTTGCCAGTTCGTATCCAGAGGCTGGTAGAGGAATCCTACTCCGCCGGGCCCCTGAGGAAGGCCCTTAACCCCAACTGCTCTAGGGGCGCTGTACCATGGCTGACCCTGCGCTCTGACCCCAAGCTTCTCTCCCTGTCTGTGTGTCTCATGGAGAGCAAGCTGGGGTCTCTGAAAAGACAAATTCCTAATACAAGAAATGGTATATGGCCAATAAAGTGATCTTATCTTAGTGAAATAAGAAGTGTTGTAGCAGCTAATGCACTGTATTTAACAGTCAAATTAACTCATTATCATGTGTTCGTCATCATTAATATTATTTGTTCCTCTCTACACATCCATAAAGCTACTGTATAAGGATGCTATTGTGCAGTTGCTCCCCAGTATACAGTACATGCAGGTTTGGGACCAGAAAGTCACTAAATATAGCAAAACGGCATATAAGATGAATCATGTAAATATGGAGGGTTCAGGACTGTTAGGGTGTAAACTTTGCCCATGTGACTTAAAGTGGGAGGCTATTCACATAGGAATTAAGTGAACAGAGTCACTATTGGAAAGAAGATGTTGATGCTGTCTATTTCTATTTGTTGGTTTTTATGAGTTATTGATACATGAAATGTATGTTCCTGTGTCTGAACTGCATGTTGGGAATTTATTTCAAGCTAATTACAGTACATAGAAAGGGGAATTAATATCTGTAAAGAATAATGTCATTTTGCTATAAGTTGCATTAATTTGGAACATACTGCACCTCTGACTTACAGTATAATTGGATCCTCTGTGTTGTATTTGGTGGCTAAAGAAAAAAACATTGGGTCTTTTCTTTCCTTTCATCATTGAATAAACCTACCACGGAATAAATCTTCCTTTGCAACTTTAAATGTGCAATTACAACATGCTGAAAGAGCACCCCAGCTTTGACTAGATGGCTACCTGACCACCACTTCACTGCTTTGCCAAGATGCATTCTGTACAAAAATGTGAATCTTCAAATGTAGGAGTTGCAATGCTTCTCAAACCTTCTGTCAGTGGCACCACCAAGAATCCCATGGAGAAGCGCAGTTCCCGAATGAAGGTTTATATTGCGTACAGGACAATCTGAACACTGTCCTATATAGATACTCAATATTAAGATACAGCAAGTATCTCTAAGTATTTAATGCTGTTAATGTGTATCTTCAACTCCAACTCTGAGAAGCCCCAAGAACTGACTTGGTAACAGTAACATTTGTGTCTACACCTCATACACACTGCCTCCTGGGGAATATCAAGACTCTTGAAAGACCTCAGGAAAGAATGCATGCTGCATGACAAGGTGACAAATATCAAATGAAGTCAGACAGTGAAAGCTGTCAGAGGAAGAGACACTAATGGATTAAAATGGAAAAAAACGAAATTCAGAAACAATTCAGTCATCTTCTTAAAGCTGACACACAAAACTAGGCGTGCACATGAAGCATTTCGCAAAGCAGTATGGGGAGGAGAGACTGCATGGCAGTGAAAGCAGACTAGACTGAGACTGCAATGCAGTCAGCCTAGGCTAACACCTCTTAAACACACTGGGCTGTCATGTGGTACAAAAATGTGAAGGACCAGTGATTTACTCCTTTTAAGAGTCCTCTTAGTATGCACCTAGTGAGAGCACAGAGCTGCCTTTGAATTATGTTTTCATTCCTGAGGTTTTCCTCTGTGTGGAGAACATGAGCATGGTTCAGTGAGGATAGCTGGGGGACTGAGGAGGGGGGAACTGGAGCTTAATCTTACACCTGACTCTCTCACGCCAGTGATGCATCATCAGCAACAGACAAAGGCACGCGGCAAACAGGTTTTCTGGGCAGGAACAGCAGGAATATAAAGCATATAAATATTTTCATTATCAGACAAGGTTCTGTTAGCGTTTGCATCTTCATGCATGCACGTGCATGCACTCATTTTTATCTCTCTTCTGGTTTTTCATCTGTTCAGCAGGCAGCATTAATCCTGGTTTCCTCTGAACACAGCTCTAGATACAAAACTCATTTGGTCTACTCTGTGTAAAATGTGGTTATGTTTTGTTGTCATAGGTTTTGTTATTCTGCTGTATTATTATGTTCTCAGGATCAAAGATGAAGAAAAATGCTCAAAATGTGCCCAGCAAAAGAGCAGGAAACAATTTTTCAGACGTTTACAGCATAAAAAATTAATCCTTTCTAGGAGAGCTTTAAAGCAGTTTTGCTTGGAATACACTTCATATCTAAATTTGTAAATACAGTTGCTGTGCCATTGTAAGGATGCAAGTAATAGGTTTATTCCATGCTGAAAAAAAGAAGAAAGAGAACACAACGTTTCGGCCGTGGAGCCTTCTTCAGGTGTTGTGTTTTCTTTCTTCTCTTTTCAGCATGGAATAAACCTATGACTTGTTCCTTTGAAGCCTACGCATGCTGACGCAGCTGCCCACCTGAACTACTGCATTCTAAGGATGTATAATTTCACATGAGCTGTAAAGATGATGAATTCATTAAGTTGGCATCTTAACTTTGAACTAAACCATATCTGGAATATTTAGAATGTTCTTCAAAATACTGTTGCGTACAACTAACAAGTATATATTTTTTAAATAATTTGCAGGGCACAGAGAGCAATGCAATATAACATTCCCAAATGTATCATTTATTTTGTTGTTTAAAGGTACAGGGTAAACTTTTATTCATTTTTCAGTCACATATTTAAGTAAAGCATGATGCATATTTTATGCATAAAGGGATTTATATTATGTTGGTAATATGCACCTTTACTAAAACAAAATGAACATTTTATAGACAAAAGGAAATCTCACAGGGCTGTACCAATCTCTCTCACTACAAATACAAATACAAACCCATGCAGGTGGTTTTGTATCTAATCAGCTGAGACTTAATCAACCCACAGTAAATCCTCCCTCTGCAGAAAAACTACTAGGAACCAACAAGTCACTCACGAAACCCCTGATCTCTGCTCCTCAGGCTCACTGAGCTGTAGCCTCATCCCAGAACAGATTTCTCTTAACCCTTCGTTCTCTGACCTTCGCTGTTCCTCTCCGTGCTCTCCTGATGGCACAGTGAGACACTCGTCCATATGGCCATGCAGTAACCTCAGCACATCTCCACCGATGAGGTATCCTGCACAGAAGAAGCAAGGGCATACAGGTTTGAAATGTTCCACAACAGGGAAAGACCTGACAATATAAACCAATAAAAAGGCGTCCTTTAACCTGGATAAGCAGAGATTTCAGCAGTAATAGTTGAACAAAATTAATTTCATCACCCTTCTGGCTCACAAGGAAAAAACAAGATTCTACATCTTTTACACTAGAGTGGTCCCATCGATGAAACAGAACACCAGTACAGTAATTTCCACCTGCAGACTTCACTGCTGCAGGAAATGAAGACTTGATAGTGCACAGGTCTGGTCCTCTCCACTTAACACATCAAACTTCCCCCAAATAGGAGGAAACAGAACAAAAGGGGGACTGAAGGGAGATATAGGGAGAAGCCCGGATGAACAGTGGGAAGAGCTTAGGGCAAGGAGAGGAAGGCAAACAGGCCCCCAAGACAGTCAAAGAAAACGAAAAGGAAACTGGAAGACCGATTTCCTGTCTTCTTTAGCTTGTTTTACAGGGTTACTTATTATTTTAGGACCAAGCACTCAAGTGTGCCTCAGCTGAAGACGTCTTTACATACTGCGTAACTCACATGTCTGCAAACTGTCATTGCACAAACTCACTTGCTCTTCCAAATAAAAACTACTCTTGCACATTGAAGAGCTGTTTCCTGCAGTCAGTTGTCTTTCAACCTACAGCCTGACTCTCCTTTATCAAAGATCTTGGCGTAAATGCAAATCCACATCACATCAATCCACATCAACAATGTGTTAAACATAAATTCAACTGAACACATTAAAAAGTAGATCCAGTTACATTCTGGCACTTTTTTGTGTCTTACAACAGTTTTTTTTTTCAGAAGAGTTTCAATGAATTGCTTTATTAGCATAACAAATGGAAGAGAAAATGAAATCCCTTTCACACCTGTTTAATGCTATAATGAGCTGAACTCTGAAAGGCGTACATTAAGCATCCCATCTGTTTTCAGGTGAAGAAGACCATGATGAATCTTGGCAAGAGCTAGAGATAGACACCAACCTTGTGCAACTTCGCTCCCAGAGCATATCGGCGCCACGCTCCACAGGGTTTGCTGGAAGGCTGCATCAACATGCAGGCTTCCATTCCCATATGACAAATGCTGCAAGGAAAATGATGTCTCACAGTAACTGGAGGAAATAATATCAAACACTTGCTTCTCTGGCAGTGAAGAAGAGAGCAGATGGGGGGAAAAGGCAGCAATAAGGGTAGAGAATTAAAACCGTTCACTGAACTTTCTGATTTAATGCATTTCCTTCCTGTGTGAATAATGGCACTTCACAGGGGTCTGATATACTGGATAATGGGAGTTACAAATTTGTCTGCCTGCGACTCTTCATTAATCGAGCCCATGGCAGGCCGCATGAAAGAATGTTGCCTTCTTTTGCACAGTGACAGGTTTTCATTTCATTGTCAGTCTCCCGTCTGTCAACTTGGTGACCTGCCTTCTTTTGTTTTGAACAGGCATTAAAACCTTTCCAACATGCCGGGTGTTTAGTGTTTCCAAATGTCAACTCTAAAATAACCTGCTCTATAGTTTATAGTTTTAAAAACAATAACAAAAATCCTTGACAGGACCTGATGTGTATTTGCGAAAACATTCTAAAAAGGGAAGATATAGTAAAATAAAAAATGAACCAATTGGTTTTCTCTCTTTCTGGTACAGTAACCTCGCATGCAGCCTTGCACAGTTTTACACTTAAAACATGACATTCATTTTACTCTCCGTACTGTACTCACCAGGTACCGTTCTGAAGACACGCTGACCAAAATGAGGTCATCTCCTACCCTGACTTTCTCTCCTTCTGACCGCTGCTTGGATGCAGGATGTATTGTCCACCAGCAGGCTTCACCTAACAGAAGATTGCATTTGATATATAGTGTATCATTAGAAAATCTTCTACCTTTACATGCTAGAGTGATCACATCCCTTTGCTTTGTGGTCTTCGCAGAAACACAGAGATGAGCATAAAAACGGATGATTAAGAGACACAAATTCTATTTTTTTCAGCACATAACAAAGGTTACATATGAAAATATGCCATTAGGCTTATCGTGTTTGGTTTCTACCAAGTAATTAATCTAAGGATTTCAAGTTCTTCTTAAGTTTTGAGTTTTGTTTCATTTTGATTCACATTTTCTTCTTCTGCTCGCTTAAGAAACTCTTCACAGTTTAATCACTGGAAACAGAAGGCCATAACCACACAAAATCCTCAAATCAATGCCATTAAGCAGTCTGGTTATTAGTCACCTCTACCAGTCAGGTTATTCAGGGGAGTGCTGTTACAGGACGCCTGCAGTTAGCTACCCTTCATCTTCTGGCTGCACCAGGAGATCGAACAGAAGGCAATGGAAACAGAACTCTCTTCGGTTCAGTATATATCTATCAGCCCAGCAACAAGTCAGTCCAATTAAACAGCTACAAAACCCTACTTTATAGGAACATTGAGACATACATGGAAATTTTGATCTGTGCTGACTGAATTTTCTAATCTCTTAGGCATCCATATCAATACCGTCTGAAGTATAGTACCATTCATCCAAAACATTTATTTCTATATTGTCCTACCCTATTAAAGGACATCTCCAGAGCAAGGCTACACATGCTGTATTCTAGTTACGACTGGCAGCTCATCTAGCCCAGACACAGACTGTTTGCATACTGCTTTGAAGACGACTTCATACCACATAATAGCTGGTCCCAGAGTTGATATCACACTGTAGTACATGAGATGTGTCGAATTTCTGTCATACCTGTTGTATTTTCCTGCAATCCAACATCAAAAGCCAGTTTATCCGTTGAAGAACGTGATGTGGATAAACAACAAAGATACTGAAATGAAAAGTAAGAAGAAAATATTTGAAGTGTAAATCCAGTGACTGTGTACCACAATCTTCTTAAAAGAAATTCAGTTCTGATCGAAACTAGAGTAAGAAAAATAAAACATAGAAGTCTACAGACTGTCTGTTTAAAACTCCAAACAGTTTCTTAAATTAGGTGTCTTTGGAATATACAAAAGTTACACAGACCAAGATGACCACTCAGCCCCACCTTGTCTGTTCAGTTGTCAGAAGCACAGATTCCATCAGGCTATTTATTTTTCACATGAGTCATTATACCCCATACTGTATGTTAAATGCAAAATTACAATAATAGTAATATTTATGAGTGCAGCACAAAACACATTCTGCAGCACGACCAGTAGGATTAGTCTTTTTTTAGATTCAGATCAACGGAGCTTTTTATTAAGGCAGAATCCCTAAGGCTTATTGCATTGAGACTTGCTCTGGAGGCCCCCAAGTGGCTACTCTGAGGAAGACACTTGCTCAGAAGACAGGCTGAGCATCCAGCTAGGGCTGGAAGGGCTAGACCAGAGCCAGTGAGCCCTGGGACCTGCTGGGTGCCTGCAAGCTTGCAGCGACATGAGAGACGCCACTTCTCCACACACTGTTAACCACGCATAAAAGGCACTGCGGAGCTCGCAGCTTGTCCGACGATAAACGGCAACAGCGGTTCTCATTCTTCCTGTGTCTTCAAACAGACACCGCCAGTGATGTGGTGTGAGCCCAAAATAAGAAGATGAAATGCATCACCTGAGCTTAAAACAGCGGGTGAAGTGATGAGATGTGAAGAGTGAAACCAGACAAACCCTTCTGTCCGTGCTGGTGACGTTCATATTAAACAGACAGCGGTTTATCCTCATGCACAGTCCAGACAACTCACCATTCCACTGTAGGAATGCCTGAGCAGCACTGCGTGTCCATACAGCAGGGTTCTGTGTCCACCCCCTTGTGCGGTCTGTTAAAAAAAAAAGCAATTTGCTTAGACAGAAGCCTGAACCGGTGCCACTCCTCCTGAGATCAAGTGGCAACGTTCCAGCTTATGTTCCTTTTGATTTATAAAGGTTCCCCGGCGCTACAGCAGTTTCAAAATGAAAACCGCAGATGCCCTGCCAGCATTTGTGTTTACAGTACATACTGATTTTTGTACGTTCACACAGATCGGTTTAACAGAGCATACTGTACGCATCTCTTCATTTTGTGTAGAATCAGACACTGTAATTCAATGTCAGTTTTTCAGGATGCACTTTTAGTGTAAAATAAAATCCATTCATTCTCTGCACCTCTGAAAAGTCAAATCGCACCCCTGAACCAAAGCAAGTGATTGTGTAAAATAAAATCTGTGGAGTATCTGAAACACCAGTCGTGTGCAGGTTTATGCAAATAAGAGCTGCACTTTTAATGAATCAAGGATGGTAATTAATTTCAATCCAGCAAATCAGCTCAGCTGTAAACCAAGGAACCTTATTTTATTACTCCATGGACCAATATTTGTTTGGTCTTTAATTCTGGAACCTTTCAGATAATGCTCCTATCCTTTAGATAGCAGCCATTGTGTAACTGGGCCTATACCGCTAGAGTAATGTATCTCAAAAATAATTTAGCTTGTTGTGCAGAATAAAAATATTATGTGTTTCCACAGGACAGAGAATATACAGTAAGTGTAATGGAAAAACAGTAATGAAAAAAAGTAATTTTTAAGTAGGTGGTTTGTGGTTTAAAAATTAAATGATAGATTATATTTCTGGAAATAAAACTACATAACCTTTTTAGTGCATGAACATAATCTTATTTTCTTACTAAACAAAATTAACGACTAAGTTTAATTTCTTTCTAATAAAAACAGCTGCATGTAAAGGCCATTTTGCATCATTGGTTCCTGTGATCCACAGTAATTCCACTGGCACAGCAATTCCATTGATCCATATTGTAGTAATCTCATTTGGTTGGGAAAACTCACTTCCAACCCATCTGGCGGAACACTCCACACAAGTACAGTAGATATAATTGTCTTAATGATATCGACTCCAACTGCTTTGGTCCTGAGTACATTAGTGAACTGCTACACCTACTGTATGTCAACATTGGAAGATCTGGCTCCCAGTTCCCAGTGCATGGCTCTGAACACTGGCAGGGCGTGCTTAGCTCATATTAGGTCTTGCAAGTCAGACAGGACTTCCAAATCCTACCTTCAAACTGATTGCAATACCCTTGTGCTGAATCCTCTTTGATTCCCAAGTTTCATTTGTGTGTACTTGTCTCTTTTGTTTGGTTGTTTTATTGTACCGCGCCTTAAGATGATATATACCATGAAAGGCGCTATATAAAATAAAAGATTATTATCATTACTAATTGCTAACAAAGGATATTTTAGGACAGCAGCAGTTAGTTAGCAGTACTGGAGTCCTGGGGTTCGATTCCTGAGATGCGGCGTGTGTGGAGTTTGTGTGATCTCCCCATCTTTGTATGGGTTTCCTCTGGATGCTCCAGTCTCCTCCCAGTCCAAACACAGACTGGTAGGTTAATTGGCTTCTGGAAAAACTGGCTCTGGTGTGAGTGTGTGTGTGTCTGTGTTTGTGCCCTGTGGTGGACAGGCGTCCCGTTCAGGGAGTGTCCTGCTTTGCACCCACTGGTTAGTAAGAGAGGCTCCAGCTCTCATGTAAACCTAAACTGGATGAAGAGATTAGAAAAGGGATAGACTGATGGATAGATATTTTAGGTCACTAGTAACAATTTGCTCAAATAAAATCAATTCTAAATGTTAAGTATGTTTCTGCTACATGCAAACAGGAAGGTCACTAGTAATAAAGAGGAAACTGCACCAAATCACAACATTTTGCTATACTAATACCCATTGGGAGGACATCAGTGGGTTTTAAATTGACCCTGTATCCTGTCTAATTAGAGCTCGCAGGTGTTGCTCTACTGCAGTGTGTCCATAGTAATAGTAAAAGTAATTGAATGTGACAGCGCAAAATCAGGAATTTTAGGTCTCCATTAGAAACATACTGTTAAGAGCAGTAAGCAAGCACTTCATCAAATTATTTTAATCATTTGAAACTCCAAAGCGCAAGTAAAATCTTTGTCCATTAAAACACCTATTTGAGCCGGCCGGAAACTTCATACCGCACCTGGCTCTGTTTTTGAAGCTCATTCCCTCGGATCTTTGAAGAAACAGCTGGCTTTGGATCAATTAGCTATTAGTGACCGAGCACATAAAATAAGCTAAAGGGCTTTATCTCATTTGTAATCTTTATTATGTTCTTATTTTTCAAGATGAAGCTAAAGTATGCTTCAGTGTTTTATTTCAATCAAATATGCAGTGTACTGGAAACTACACAATGGGGCTCTTTTAGTTACTTCCACACAGATTTTACATTTCAGAGAAATACAGTGTTTCTCCAGCTTCCCAAATATCAGAGGCGCTTGCTTATCCCACTCTCTACCTAGAATAATTATTAACTGTCATTACATTGAAGGACACACTCAAATATTTTTTTGCTTCTCTCCATCTCTAGAATTACATGGTCTTTTACAGCAGAAAACAACTTTCTCAAAGTTTTTGCATCGCTGAATTACTGCAGTAAAACTATTTCCGGTACTGAATAGAATTTGTGATCCCAGGAAATGCCCTGTGTCACGGACGTCCAAAGGGACTAACCGTGGGGAGCAGGAGAGCGGAAAAAGACCCATATGCGTAGCGGCGGGACGGGAAAAAGGCCCGGGCTCATTAGTGCAAAGAGTTCAGGAGTGCCGTATAGAAACCTATGCCCTCAGGGAGCGGACGTGGGGCACCCTGGTGCTAGGCGGGTCTCAGGACATCCGAACGTCAATGCTGAGCGAGGACAGAATGCAAGACCCGGAAATATATAGCCCAAGGGAAAGAGAGGGACAGGAAGGACAGCAGACTGGAAACTAGGGACAGGACAGAGAAGGAGCAGGAGAAGTGACACCCTGATCTTCAAACATTCACTCAATGCGCATTTCTTAAGGGTGAAGCTGACAAAAACCAAATTGCAGTCAACAGTTGTGCACATTTTTCTGATGCAGTCATGACTAAATTGGTCAATACGTTAGTGGGTCAGAGAGACAAAGAGCTGCAGTTAAGGAGCAAAGAGACTATGTCAATTCTCAAGTGAAACACAGCTGGTGAACAACACAATGTGCCACACAATTTATCACAAGGCTGACTATGAGGCAGCATGGGATATCAATAATGGCATGATTATCTAAATGAGAAGCACACAGACAATTCATCAACAAAAGACACTCCATAAGGTAGCAACAGATGTGAGGTGTTGCCTTTGGGAAAGGCCAGGCGAGATGCAAGGAACTGGGAAGGAGGGGTAGAGAAGAGTGTCAAGAAACCTACCTTCATCATGAATTTCTGTCAAGGCGTGAAAAATAGAAAAGAATACAGATTTAACAGAAACAAGTACAGAAAATGGTTTCTAAAGTGCACAAGGATATTAGGAAAAACTGACAGGTAATTAAAACTTCACTTTTACCTGAAACAAAACGATTTTAAAAATGGTCTGTATGTGATGGAGGGTATTATTTCGGACATGCCTGGATAATACATCATTGTATACAGAAAAACGTTTCCATCATTTTTACAGTCATTATTCGTGAACAGGAACCAGGAGAGTGAACAGTGGTGAATCTCACCACAGCTGACACAAGGAAACTGCTTCCATTGTCACTCTGAAAAATCTATTGTACAGTATTTTAAAATGAAAATTACAATGAGGTGAACAACTGCGCACATGTAATCACACCAGTTCAAAATATCATACAAAAATGTGAAGGAAGCACTTGATTATCAGGTATCATAACTACTGCTCTCCTTTTCAAATGCCTTTGACAACTGAGCACTTCAGTGTCTAGTTCCCCTATCTCCTGTTTCCACACTTTAGGGTGACTCAACTCTAAAGTCATCACTTTGCTTAATAACAGCCTAAGTGACGCTTTACAGTTTTTTCTGCTCTTAAGATACTGTTAGATGATGGTTGATCAAATAAAGGTGTTGAGATAAAGATTAAATTAAAATTAAAGATCAATAAAGATTTTTTTTGACTGGTCTTTCTTAAAAACCCATTTTTGTTGATGGTAGAATCACAATCCCCTGATAAAAAAGTAGTAGAGGGCTAACATATTCACATGGCACATCCCTGAAACTGGTAACCAGAGGAAAATGTACACGTGGACTTGTTTATCAGAGTACATGTACAGTGTATCCACAGAGAAAACACAGCACTATCACTGTCAAATCTACAGGGGTATCTTAGCTAAACACAGAACAAAAAGACACACTTATAGAGCACAATGCTGCAATAAATGCATTCCAGTACCGTACATATACTGTAGACATGCATTAACTGATCCAACATTAACTTGTTTTTTAACCGAGAGCACCATATTTCACCTTTATTCCCAGGAATTCATACCAAAGAGCAAGGAGCATCAATGAATTCTAACTTGTAACAAAGTATTTCCTAGACTAAATTCATATTATTTATTAGTTTTCAACTGCAAGATAAGAAAAGGGTTAGGTGTGTGTGTGAGTTTGCTGGACTATTTATACTGTACATACATTTCTATGTGTCTTTATAATTAAGAAAGATCCATATATTCAAAAAAGTATTCCCTAACTATCTTCATTTTCAGTCTACAGATTGTTGAAACACAGTTCACAATTTTCTAAAATGCTGAGAAATAAAGGTCAGGCATCAGTACGGCTCTCTCTGGAGATAAAGACAGGGAAATACAAATAAAAAAATTGAGCATTTAAGGGAAGGCCAACATTATAAGCTTAAACCTATCCATACACATGCTTTGGGGGACTTTCTGCACAAGGTTAAGTGCATGAAAAGCTTTATTTTCTTCTTTCTAAGGAAACAAATCATTGAATCTTCTGCTTTTAATGTGAGAGCACTCGCAGTCTAAATGGACAGTACCATGTTTCCTCAATTAGAGGTTTACAACCTCAGTACTGTGTATCATGACTGTACTGTATGCAGTTTAAAGTTGTACCTGCATTTGGAAATATATTTTACAGTCTAGCACAGGATACGGGATCAAAATCTCTATAATTTATTGGGTTTTAATTCCAGGAATAATTACAATTGGCGGGAGTGGTGGCACTGTGGCTAAGGATCAGCACCTGTGGCTGGAAGGTTGCTGGTTCAAATCCCGGAGCCAGTAGAGGAATCCTACTTTGTTGGGCCCCTGAGCAAGGCCCTTAACCAATAAAGTGACCTTATCTTATCTTAATTCTTCCACAATTGAACACTGTTTCTAGCCTTGTGTACCTGTACTATAGCAGCCAAACAAATAAGAATATGTACTGTAAAACCAGTAAACCCAAGGGGAGTCATGAAAACAAAATGAGTAAAAAACAGACTTTCTAAGTGTAATATGATTAAAATAATGAATAAAATCCTTACATAATCAAATCCATACTCCGTGCTCTTTAATATTCAATCCTTCCAACACTGGCTTCAATCCACACTAACACGTCAGGAAAAATTGAGTATCATCAGAACAAGAGCCTGCTGGACTGGAGTGTCCACCTGAGCTGTAAATATTAATGCAAATCTAATTCCAGCGTGAGTTCTGCAATGATATTCCTCATTAGAGCATTGGGCTGTATTTCTTTCAGATATACGAGTTGACAAAATTATGGAGACACACAGAAATCTCTGAAATACATGATTGGAAGAATATCAAACCATGAAGTTATATCAACATTTCTTAACAGTCTCAAAGGAAAATCCATTAGAGGATATGTTTTGCTGGCCATAATCTACTGTAGATGTTCTGCAGTCAAATTTAACAGTGCATTGTCTGATCATACTAATCATGCCTCATCTTATATATTATATTGTCTTAATCTTCTTTACTCCTATCAAACTCATTGGGGTTAAAATACAGTAAGACAACTGTGGAGAACAGCATATCAGTTTTATGATATGCTGGTTGGCTGTTGCTGTTTGTTTCAGGATGTGTACAGGATGGTTTCATGTTAAAAAAAATCTTCACTTACTAATTACCTTACTGGGAATATTGCACAATACTGAAAAATGAACATGCAGTGTAATATTCATTAACACATGTTCCTTTATTATTTATCATTTGTATGTGAAAACAAATCCATAGCTTTGAAGGACAGTTTCCACGTCTCAGTGTAAGTATAACACATTAATCAGTGTTTTTCTTCTCATACTGTATACATATGATCTTTCTCTTTAAAGATGAAATTGTCAAACATTTTACCCACAGCATTGCTCTCCATTGGTCTTTCAAGAGCTGCAGTGTCTTCATTGCTTCCTTTGATGAGTTCAGTTCTTTGAAGAACTGAAACCAGCATTCAACAGTGCTGGTTAAGGAACAATTAGACTTTGAATTCAAGCAATCAGTCTAGCTTCTCTTTTAATTCTGATGATATTTTGATTAATACCGCAACAAATACTGCCATGTTTTCATTTGAAATGCATAATGAACTCAACGAGAATGGGCTATATAGTTTTTCTTTATTAAAAATATTTCAGTACAATTCACAAGTGTCCCCATAATTCTGTCTTCCAGTTAATGTGGGCAATATGCTAAAGTCATCAAACATTGAATCATGAAGCCATTTGATTCTCATCAAATACAGATTCTGCTTCTGTACAGCATTCAAAAGAGAACATTTGTACCACTAGAACAGGACTTTTATACTACTGATCTGTATCAAGACTTTCTTCCAGAATATCTGGAAGATTATATGGGGAATTTCTCTCCAAAATCTAGAGACTTAGATAATGGATACATAATACTTAATAGTTTCTTTTAATGTACAGACAGAAAATATTTGCCACCACCAAAATCTAGACATTTAAAATACTACAATTTTCTCAAGCAGTTTGTTTTACTTGTACTGATATTATGTCAAGACTGTGAAATAAGTAAACACATACAACATTGTCCACACATTGGCAATGTTATATCGAGCTAGATTCCTCATGGGGCGTGTCGTTAGAATATTGCCCAGCGTTATATTATGCTAGTATTATGCAAGCAGGAATGAATGGAGATTGTGAATTTGGGATGGCTTAACTGGGTGAATAAAGGCAGACCTACCCATTTTTCCACATCAACTTGCTGTGGAAATAAAAACCAAAGAGAGGAGTAAAAGTAAGTTGCCTTTCCCCACAGGAACAATATTTTAGAAAACAAATGGAATTTTAAATGGGAACCATTTAAAAAAGTGAGCATGCTTTGCCTGATAAAACCATAAACGTTAATGATCTTTTTTGTTTGTTTCCATAGAGTATGAGACAGTACACAATGCAGATGAATGCAAAATGTCTAGCACAGGCGTCTTTCAGGCTTCATGATATTTTAACTCCCACGGCTGGACAAAAGGGAAGGCACTTTAAAATCTGCAAGACACTGGGCTACACAGCATTCTAGTCTCTGCCAATCCTGTTAAGAGAAACAAGAAGTCATTAACTCCTGTGCAAAACAACTCACCCTCTCTCAACCGTTTTACTCATACCATATGATCTGTATGTTGTTACTTCAATACGCATAGCAGTGTACGAAAAAAGAAGCTTTGGTTCACAGATATTTGAGAGCACCCTGCATTCAGCGCACTGGTAGGATATGTAACAGAACCACCCTGCTATCACTCAAGAGTGACCCAAGACTTAACCGACAGTTACAGCAGCGATAACGACAGAGAAAGGTATCAAGAGAATGACAGGGGTTAATTACAAAAATCAGTACAGTAAAGGACTAGTAGAGGGAAGGGGTGTCCATTATTATCCAATGTCTTTTATGGTGGTTTATAAGCCCAAAAACACTATTACATGATATCAATATACAGTATGTATGCATCCTGGATCTTTTGACTTATTTATTTAACAATTGCAATCAACACACTTAATGAAAATAGTTTCTGGCCCTTTCATCACTAATACACAAGGTCTCAATTTCACGTGTCGTAAATATACTGTGTAAAATTTGCTAAAGCATATGAAACACAAACAACCCCCATCAAAAGCAACTGACCTACCTCTATAGGGCATAATTGATATTTCTGAACTTTAAATCTTTGATGTATTTATTTAACCTTGTTTTAATATTTCATTTCTTTTACAGACAAAATCATTAATTAAATCCAAAAGTCTGTTAAACTGAGGGTTTCCTGTAAAACACAAATCGAAAGAAAAAAACTTCGAATCCTATTCAAGTACATTTGCAGAGGGCCTATAGTATGGCAGCTTCATGGAATAGATTTTCACAAATTACTTCTAGGGTGATCTGACTTGGCACTCTCTATAAACGCAGAGATCCAGCTCAAATCGCAAATCTCTGCACTCTTCCTCATGCTCAAGTGGTACTATACTGTACATGTTCTACATCAGCTACCTTCACCAGTCTCCATTTTCTATAGTCCTAAATACAAACACCTCAGTCTCTCCAAAGGAAAACCTCTGAAACTGCTGCAAAGCTTTCAGAGCACTTCTCCCCTATGCTGCCACATCTGAACTTGCTTACAATCTCACTTTGCTTTCATTTTAGTTCAGATATTTTAATTGAGGTTTTACGAGAGAAAACACCTCCTAGCTGGTGGCCATGGCAAACGTATGCTACTATATACAGACTTCACGCCAATCAGCATTAGTTTTGATATATCAAAAGTCTGCAAGCACAGAAAACTGTTACACGGTTCTTCAAAGGACTATATGCTTGGAATGTACCTTGGAAATGGGGAGGCATGGAATTCTGTCACAAAATGACAAGGATTTCAGTTAATGCTGAAATTAGTTCATGCATCTTTCACTAAGCAGTACTGTCAGATACACATCTAGGCAGAATTTTGTTGTTTTTAAATGCATGTATGTATACAGTATAAATGCAAAGGCTTATCACATTTATTGGATTTAGACCCAAGACAATATTTAATAAATAACATATTTTACTTTAATGCTTGGCACTTCTTTCTGAAATTTTACACATGACCATACAAGTAGTATTCAATTTTCCTCAATACTCCACATTCCATTTTGAGAATGAGTACATTCCAAAATGTTTATTTTTAATACATTTTGGGGGTGTTTACCTAGAAGCTCCGAACAGCATGATAAAACATGAGATATGATATGAGAGAACATATCATATTACTATATTCGAACAAAGAGGCTCACTTTCATTCCTGGTGGACCGAAGGAGAATGATACTAATAAGCAGGCATAATTTCTCCCTATAGCAGCAAGGAGAAAAAGTGGAAGTGTTACTGTGTGTTTGTGTGAGGAAGTGTGTACAGTAGTAACATCCACAGCATTCGCCATTTGATCTCATCTTAGAGGAAAGCAGTTCAATTCTACAGCAAACTTCAAACACTTCAAAATACTGAAAGATGTCTTGCTACTTGTTAAATGCTAATATATTTCATTATACTTCAATAAATGACTGTACTTATCTCCTTACATAATTGGAAACATGAGAACACATTATGTGCTTCACACTGTAGGAGAAGTAGACGGCCAGGGGCTCACAGTAGCTGTTCAGAGCTGCTACACGCTTGTATTTTAAATCAAATTTGAAATAGGCAGCATAGTCTCATCACAGCCTTGCCAGTCTGAATCCAGTGATCCAGTGATGAGGTCATTGCAAAACTCTGTCTACTAAGGACTAATGTGGTATTATTCTTTTTATCCTTACTCCTTTTATTTTACTGTCTCCGATATTACGAAAAACAAGAACTACTACAGGTAAAAAAATAACACTCGCCAAAAATCAACACTGACTATTATATACTAGTTGAGTACTACTGACTACAGGTAATAAGTACCTAGCAAGGCTTTATACTGTACAAGGGTTGTTCATAATTTGGCAAGTCTTAGAATATCACTCATGTATAACGAACACCTGGCTTACAGCCGTTTCCTGTTCTTGAGTATTACTCTTCATCCTGGTGCTTTATGTAACAATAGACGTGTATCTAGTCAGTCCATTCTGGCAACAATCCTGAAATATCAATTATAATCAAACTACAGAATCCATTTTCTAAATATAAAGGTGTTCTCTATAGTGCAAAAGCTATACATTTTGCCCTGTTCGCTCAATTTTCCTTTTCTTCATACATAAATAATAGGATGTTTTTAATCTGTGATGATTTTTTACTGAAATCCTAGCCATTTTGTTTTAAACTCTTCTGTTAATCCTGATATGTGTTTTTTTGGGGTATTACAAGAAGTCTGCTTTTAGCTTTATGGTTGTGTGAAGAAGAACAAATGTTGATGATTAGGAACACATCTTAATCAGACTGGTAAAAATGTTCAATTAGTTTACATTGAGATGTTGTGATCACCAACCAGAATACAGATTACACATTAATTTTTTAAGGATCCTGATAAATAACAAAGGCATTTCATAACGTAATGGTACAGTATCTGTATAAGAACTCTTTAACCTATAAGATCCTAAAAGGTCTTGCCTCCAGCTATATAACTGAGCTCTTTCATGAGTACGTTCCTGGGTGTAATGTGTAACCTCAGGTTTGTTAGCAATTCTCAGGGCTAATATGTGTTCATAAGGTTCATAAGAGCATTCTGTTGTTATGCACCTAGGGTCTGGAAGTCCTACAGGCAATGTTTCAAAAAAAACATTCATAACACAATTAACATCTGGGAATATCATTATGTTTTTTTTTACATATATCGCAATGTTTGTTATCATTTTGGGCTACAATGTGTTTTGTCTCTGTGATTATTTCCTACAGTACTTCTATTTCTACTTCTTCTTCTTAAAAGGCATAGGGAACACTTCACCTATCCTATATACAGTAACTCACCACAGGACTACGGATATTTTCAATTCTACTGGATGCCGCAAGAGGAAATCTATGACTGTTTTCTTCAATTGAGATATCCTGCAGCTCCAGCATTGTAGATGCTCTGATATTTAGAGGGGGGACCATACAAAGCCCCAACACCTCGATAGGCTATGAAAGATAAATCTTTACTCCAAATAATTTACAATGGCACGGCTATAGATATTAGCAACTGTTTACAATGAGGTACAGCCGTGGCTGTAAATGATTTTGTGTGAAAATGGGAGGACTGGAAAGCAGCTATTGATCTTTTTTCTTCTTATTTTCTTCCATTTAGCTACTGGGGAATGTGCTTTGCTTACAAATGAACTGCAGAGCCAGAGCTCTTATAATTTCTGCTCCCTCACTCACTCTATCAGAGCACGCTGGCATCCAATCATTTGGTTTCTGTATATACATGTAATGCATACATACACGCAGAGAGACCCCCAGGCCACTGCACTCGTCTGCCTTAGCTGTAAATTACATACTGGAATGGAAACAGTTGCCTCTGTGTATTAAGCAGTGAAAGCACAAACTGAAAGAGTCTGCTGAGTGTAGTTTCCCCTCCATGACTCAACGAGCGCTGACCTGGCCTCCTGCACATACAGTAGCAGCTTCTTTTGCCAGCTCTCAAATTCTAACATTGCACCTCCCCTCGTTAACATTCATTTATTGTAGCAGCATGGATTGTGCTCGACTTCCACTGGTTTCACGACAACCTTTTTATTGCAGATCTTTTCATTTCTTCTCAAACTGCATGCTCAGACCAGAGCTGCAAGGTTGATAAATTTTCTTGGATGAAGCCATTATTACAGGCTTGGACTGCATGGATAAATATGGCATATTATAGATGTCCTGTATTTCTACAGTCATAATGCAGCTCATGATTTAAAAAAAACATAAGACAACTATAGTTGGTTGTTCTTACATAAACCACCAGCAATAGTGGATGCATCAACAACTACAATATGTCTTTAACTGTCAATTTCAAAACATCTATGAAGCACTTGGCTAAACAAGTTTACCAATAAAAAGCTCAAATTTATGCACACATGATTCTGTACAGCAGGAAGTTCCACATGAAAGGGACCCGGGATTCCTCTATACCCTCAGTAAGCAATGAGAAAGAAAACAGAAGGTTTGATTATAGAATACAGAACTGTGCAATGTATAATGAATGCACTTACAGTATACTTGTTTTGCAGTCCTCTAATAAGACCTCATGAAGAACATAATGTTTGGTTTTGATCACCATACCACAAAAGCCTGCAGGCACCCAAAGAAGGCAGGGGTCACAGTGAGACAGGAGCTGTGAGAGTCCTGGCCAACACTCAGCAGTGCTCAGTGAATCACCACTTTGGCGCAGTTAGCATGTGACATGACCGAGGCTGAAACCCATAATGTCTACAGCTATAGCTCAGACAAGCACCTCACGAGTCCTCCAACAGGACCACATTTTTAAACCTGTAGTCTTCAGGAGAAACAGGAGGACAGAATAATGATAATAGAATACGTGAGAAAGCACTTTTCTGTTGTTTTAATGTTGTCAACATACCAGCTGTTCATAAATAAAATATGGGGGTGTCAAAACATATTGTAATAATAGCAGTGTTACCATAAATGAGAATTGCAAATTGTTTTAACTTCACACCATCAAACTAAGAGAGCAAAGTCTCTCCTTCTTTTTCATTATTCTGGGAAAAATTGCTAATCTGTAACAAATAGTGTAGAGAAGACAGAATTGGTAGCTTAAGAAATATTGAAAACATAAAGTAGTTACTGGACATAATTTACAGGTTACAGATAATGCTTATGAGCAAGCATAATCAGTACATTATGTGCCAATATGAAGGGATAATGTGCAATTATATGGGTTTAGGGTGATTGTGGATTCCTGTAGGAGGGGTGTGTAATGACTATGTATAAGGTGATGTCTTTTACTGCATGTAAAATTATATTTATTTTATTGTAATGTTTATTTGTATGGTTTGTACGTTTCTATACGTTTCTCTGTGTGTAAAACATAGCTGCAAAACAAATTTCTGAAAAAATCAGACAATAAAGCATTATCTAATTATATTTGTGCATGAATTATAGTCAGTACTGAAACATAAAGAATGAGCATGTTCTGAAGGTGTGTATATACAATTTAAAACTAAAAGAAAAAGTAGAGAAGAATATAAAATAGGGAAGCACTGAGTATTTTTACCCCCAAAAATGTAGATTAGTTCTCCCGACTTTAAAAAACGTTGTAGTTATGATCTACATAGCCTTCTCTCTTACTCCTGTGGCACCTGTAATGAATATTACTGCCTGACGATGCATAGCTATAACAAGTCTTTTTATATAAAAGTTTCATGTTATATGCTATATATAATATATATCAAAACAAACGTCTCACTGATTATTCATAAAGTTATCATCAGGAAAACCACAATTGTTTCTGCACCAGGCATATTGACATTTTATTAAAATGATGTGACATCAGCAAATTGATTAGACTGATTAACACTTGTCATAAACAGGGTTGATCAACAGGGCGCCTGGTGTGAAACAGGGTAGAAATACAAGCTGTGCACCTTCAACACCTGCTTTACACCAGATTAAAGATGCTGTTTTGTGGCATCCTGTGTCATTCCTCTCATTGAGTCTAGAAAAACATGTGCCTGTTCACTGGTCTCTGAGTTTTAGATGCCTGACATCATTTCAGCTCATCTCACAAATGCTGGAGAATGCTCAGTTCTGGCAAGTAGAGCCTTCATGCCATATCTACAGTACATTAAAACTCTCAGTTTAATAGACTAGTAGGGATGAAGAGGTGTCCATTATTGCCAAATGCCTGTTCAATCACAAATGACATTTTTTCAGCCCAAAAATACACTACTACATGAGGAAAAAGTGTATAATATATATACACTTTTTGAAACTTTTTACTAATATTAACAATTGCTATCAACACAGTCAATGCAAATTGAGCTTTTTTATCATAAATATAAAAGCTCTTTATTTAATAAATCTACTAAATTCTCAAAACCATATGAAACACAAACAACACTAATTATAAGCAACAGACCTACACCTACAGGGCACCACAGAAACTGCTGTGTTTTAAAACTATATAGTATTCATTTTTACCTTGTTTTATTATTTGTACATTTTAGTATATTTTTTAAAATTACGGTTTTAAAAAAATGGCTAAAGCATATGAAACACAAACTACAGTACACCCATCCTAAGTCATTCCTATTGTAATTGGAATTATGTAAGTATACCAATTGCTTTATACTTTGTCTGTTATTGTGGGGATAGTCAGGTATTTCTGATTTTACTGACAAAGAATCCCCCTTTGTAGATTTTGACAGTTAAATCCAAAGTCTTTGAAAGCAAAGTCCATTAATAAAAAATAGTGTTGACTGTAAAACAGTCGGGTCTTACAAGAAACCCATAGCTATACTAGCAGCACAAGAATATTTGTCTTGATAGAATGTTTCTATAGGAAGGGCAACAGGTGGGGTCCCAGCACTTGATCAGTGTAGAGCTGGCTGCCATCAATCACTACAATTAGTGTTCTGTAGCAACTAGACACTCCTGCTCACTGTCACTGGACACAAGGACCTTCCCATTGATCTTGGTGAGGCATCATCCCTCATAGCATCCCAGATCATGGCCCGACACGGATGGTTTGTAATTGATTGTAATCTCTTGCCAGCTGTGAATACACCAGGTACAGAGCAACAGTGTGCCGACTTTGTCCAGCCTAAAACATACCAATGAGACAAAAGCGCTTTTCTCTGAATTTAAAACTGTAAATATTGGTTCCTGTGTTTTTCTTTTTTCAACACTTGACATTTAAAAGGTTAAATTACACTGTTTAACCTCTCTCATTGATCAGGTGATTAAGTGCTTCCACAACCGTCACTTGTGTATATACAGTAACAGTCATGAATCATTATTTAACCAAAATGACTTCAAAAACATTTAATCAAAATCCAGCATCACTTAATTTGACAAAAAACATAAACACATAGAGAGCTAAGTTTCTACTGATGTTCACTAAATATTTTAATGTGTTCGCATGTACTGTACAAATGCAAACAAATATTCAACAGCTAAGCTGTATAATTAAGGTCCAAAACAATTGTTTAGGGACTATTGGTTAAATTGTTATTAAAACATAATATTACAGATTAATTAAGTTGTAATAATTTTTTGGTCACCAAGTGATTTTCCAATGATTTAATGATTGCAATAGTTTTTAGTACATAAAGTACATTTGCTTTTTCCTATTAGTACCTGTAGCAAAAGAGGACATGCACCACAGTGGGTGCACTGCCTTATAACAGGTGGGTTGTAGGTTCAAGGTCCCATTGTGGGCATGCCATTGTACCTTTGGCAAGGTAATTTGCACCAATTGTTTTAGTCCACCCAGCTTACTAAATAAAGGCCAGCACTGCAAGGGGTCCTGTAATGGACCAGTGTCCTGTACTGGGGAAGAGTGGGGTTGGGGTCTTGTGATGTCTCATCCACTTAACCCCATGGAAACTAGGATAAGACCTGGCCCAATGAGCCAAAGTGGTTCAGTTATGGAAATTACTTACCAACCACCCTACCTGCTAGTCAATACACAACTTTGTATTAAAAGCAACAAAGAAAGAATTATCACTAAAACACAAAAGGTAAGCAGCCTAACACCTCATTATATTGAAAAGAAGAGGACACACAACTTGCATCTTACTATACAGGAAATCTCAAGCTACAGATTGTAGAGCAGAAAAACAAACTTCCATTCCCCACACAGAGACGGTGAGAGAGAGCCACATCCACCAAGTACTCTGAAAGACATCTTTCTGTCTCTCAGCAGGGATAATTGGCTAAATGCACACAACAAAGTTATACAAGATAGTCCTAACACCTGCAGTGACATCTTGCAGTAAAAGAAGAAGCATTTCTGCTCTAAAGCCTGGATAATCTCACGATCATATCTGTAGAAGCAGAGAGGATTCAATCAGTAGACCGGGAGTATGTTCAGGCATGCCTTCTGGAATTTTACCGAAAGATGCTAGGAGGTAAAGAAACTGACTAATAAATATGCAATTATGCAGTTCAGTTCATTTAATCTACAAACACTGCACATGTAGTTAAAAGCTCTCAATTCCCACTAATAGCAAAAGTAATTTTTCATGCTGTACAACATTTATCACAAAACAGCTCATTGCATGACATGCCCTGCATGGTACAGTACACTTATTTTTCATTTAAAACACAGGACTCATTTAAAAACCGTACTATTGCATTCTTAACACAAATATTGAAATAGTTCGGTTTTGAAGACCCTGGAAAAGCAGAATGACCTGACCTGAAATTAGAGATGATGCTAATTATGTTAATATACAAACACCTCTGCTCAGAATAAGGAAAATATTTTTTCAGTTCTGTCTTGTAATTACTAGAGCAATTCTTCTGATAAACAGCAGCAAGGTCAAATCACATACTACCTGAAACATGATTTGGCTTAATCACTGTAAGATCTTAATACTGTAAAAGAAAAAAAAACTGGTAAAAACATAATGGAAGGAAAGTATAGCAACCCTCTCGTAGACTTATTTTATTCATCTGTCAAATTTATAACTAATCAATCATATTACAAAGAGTAAATTATAAAAATCCAATCTTCATTATTTAGGTCAGTTTTCAGCTTTGAAATAATAAACTGTGAGCAGCAAGATGCAGTTCCCTGCTTTCCCTTGTTGTCATTGTCCTCTTATTGTGTCAGGTTAACTGCATCCACTCAGTGTTACTATGGGAACCGATTAAGCTCTCCTTTCCTTAGTGCTGTTGTCAAAATCTTTTAATTAGTATGGGATATAAAGGTGAAAATATTCACAACCTCCCAATTTACTTTGTGTGATCGAACAATTTGGCTGTCGACCCTGTTGTTTCGTTTTAGGAAAATCAACCTATGGCTCACGATGAACACGTTGCACAGTGATGAGCTCACAGCTCCCAGCACTGTAAATGGTCGCATCAGCTAATGTGGTGCACTAAGCAATATGAAGCACTGAGTGATAAGGTTATGTAGCATCAGCAGAACAGACGTGGGAAATATTCTAGCTCCCCAGCTGTGATGAATGAGAGCTATCATTTCCTCCTATTTCAATAAGAGCTTGTGTTCAGAAACAGAGGAAGGCGCTTGAAATATCTTAAGAAGAAATGTGTGTTCACATTTTCTCATATGGTCCTTGGAAAAAAAAAAGGTGACATTTAGATTGTATATCTTTATTTATTTTAAAACCAATATGTGTACATTTATTTTTTTAAATCTAAAACATTTTTATTTTTGATGAACTGCCCTTCTGTCATCACTCCCTACATTGTGAAACAAATTACTAAAAGCAGAGTCCACAGGTGGCTGAGGATTGGGGTATTAATCAACTCTATTCATGGCACCATATCTGGCAAAAGACAAATCCGTTTATCTGCAGTTGATTGAGTGCAATAATAGGCATTTGATTACTTGCCCCTTCTGCTTTCTCCTCTGTGTTGGCCAACATCTCTTGCAGGGCTCGCACTGATAGGGACTGTTCCAGCACAAAAGTGCAGATTGAGAGGTCTGGAGGAACATTCTGCAGGAGACAAATTAAGAAAAATTACTCAATTACTTCCCGTCATTCCATACAGTACAAATCATTACATAAGAGATCTTTATCACATTGTGAAAAAACGTGTCATGTCATATCCCCATGAAAACATTAGCACATTTTTTAATAGTACAGCAATCGAATAAATTATCCACTTCTGTATTTGAATATTGAATTGAGAAGGGGTCCTGAATTACCCAGTTAAGTGAGCTTGTCTGAAAAACAGTCTGAGCTGTGTAGAGCTCTGCTTGGTGTTAGATGACTACAACTCTCCACGCTCAATGGGTTGAGTTGCAGTAGGTAACCTGAATTGTCTTTAAATTGCAAGTCCACATCAAAACTTGCAGAAGCAAAGCAAGGCTGGACCTGGTCAGTCCTGGCTCAGGAAATCCAGGTTACACCTGGTGTTGGTGTACCAGCAATGGGCACACTTCAGAATGGACCAGAATTATTTAAAAAAAACAATGGGGCATTGTGCTGTGTGAGGTACTGTTCTTCGGATGAGACATAAACCAAAGTCCTGACCATGAAGGTTTACCTACTAAGGATCTTATGGTCCTTTTTCCAAAGATTAGGGATGTTCAACCCCATGTCATGTGAAGTCCACTCTGGGATTGTACTCTGGCCTCCTGAGTGTTTAGCTGGTGAATACATTTTTTACCTCTCTGCCTTATCTGTTGTGCTGCATTTCAGTGGTGAACGAAGAGTGCCCTCTTCTATGTACTGTATAGAGGGTTTGGTGATCCTTTGGGATTAAAAGCTATACAGATCAGTAAAAATGACTGCTTTGTAATATTGCTTGCAGTGTGGAGCAGCAAGCTTGCTGTTCTATTAGATGGAGCCACACTACTCCTCCATACAATGTGCACTCTGGTGTGGGATTTGCAGAATGAAATATGGTGGGTGGCTGATCAGTCCCCAGTTCATAAAAAGGTGTGCAAATCCCTCCAGATCTAATAGGTAGGCGATAAATAAGAGGTTCATTCAAATTTTGATCATCCCAAAAACAAAGAAGACAAATCCAAAACTACACAAAAAAAAACTCAAAAGGAATCAATACAAAGTTCCACAAATGTGAGACAGAAATAAGAAACATAAATTAAAGGTCATTAGGATCCCATAACAATATGGTTTATATCCTTATAGGACAGCACTACGTACATTTCTTTTCCAAACTGAATATTGAATAAGATGGAAAATCGATTGTTTTTTGCTACTTCCAATTCCAACTGGGTTGTTAGCTTCTAATAATTTTAGGAAAAGGAATTTAGGCCTAGTATTGGTCCCTGATTACTTAATCAAGTTAATTAAGGAATGTTAATTTAACAAAGCACTTTTGATAATATACTGTAGCCTGACGTTAACAGAAATTTTAAAAGGATGTGAAAAGGACGATGAGTAAGAAATAGGTCTCTTAAACCAAAACAGAAAAAATGGCACAAGGATACAACTTTGTTTAAAAACTTGCCTTGCTTCAGACAAAATAAAATAGTGACGTTCAAATAAGTATTCCAGGAATGGGCTAAATGATAAAGCTACCACATAGACTCCTATTATCCCCTTAGGTCTTGCCTTGTTGTGAGACAGTGTCAGAAATTGCACAAATGAGTCCAGAGCTTCTCAATGACTCATTTAAACATGTAATTCCCTCTTCTCTCCCTACACATTATATAGTTTACATACTATATAGATAGCTCCATTGTGATATTCTACTTGTTTGTAATTGTATCAGTTCTAATGATAATTTTCCTTAAAGGCGATTTGTATAGTTGTGTTCTTCTGTTCAACACAACAGTCTGTTCAGATAAGCAGTCTGTATCAGCTGTTGAGCTCTTATTCTTTAGACATGCACATCCTCTGCATTGTCAACACTGTGCTACACTATTACATGATATAGTTTATATGTGCCGTTTTAAGTGACAGTGGAGTTTTTCAGATTCTGTGTCTAGAGAAAAGGGTTTGCTGGGAATAACATTCTCTCTGAACACCAAGGGAGGCTCCCAGCCAGACTGCTTGCTATCCCCCAGGGACAGAGTGTCATATCTCAAGCTCTTTTCTGTTAACTGAACTCAAACTTCACATTTTTTCTGACTCTGGAATGCACTAACACATATTTTCAGGTTTTAGGGACACCACGCATTAACCCTGATCATGAAGTGTTAGTCTAACAAATCTAAACAAATTCATACCGTGCCTCAACATTTGAAACAATAATTTAATAGGAAAACATACTGTACTTTATTCACAAATACCTCAGATGTCCAATGCCAGCAGGGGCGAACAGACTAGCATACGCTGTAACCTAGGGGTCGCGGATTGATCAGGGAGCCCTGATTGGCCAGAATATTTTTTAAACGAACCAGTGGGAGTGATTAGGTGCCCCTGATTGGCCGGGGTATTTTTTTTTAAACGGACCGGTGGACCCCCATTGGTCCATAAAAACGTGAAATAATTTGTGAACCAATGATTGGTTAGATGCAACAGGTTCGTAGTTCAAATTCATTTTGGCGGATTCATCAGGTGATCTCTGGTGCAAGTTTACGGCAGCCAGCCTCAAAATATGCGATAGGAAAATATGATATTGGGGCGCAAAACCGAAAGTCATGGCGCTTGAAAGAGCAGTGTGAGCAGGATCTGCTTAAAAAGATCCCAAGTTTGCCGAGCCGGACCCCGATCCCCAGTTTACAGCTAACACTGCAGCCAGTGCTACAACAACCGCGGTTGAAAAGTTAGCTCCAGCGAGCTCTAGCCTGGGCGCAGTCTACATCCACGCCGATCATGAGGACGAGCAGCTCCCGCAACGGGATCAAAGGATCATGAGTCCGAGGCAGAGCCATCCGAAACGCCCGCACCATCTCCACAAGACCCACGAGCCATGTCTGAGCCGCCGCCACGGCTGTTGCACCTGCTGCCCTGGAGCCAACAGAGACCGCAACAGCAGCTCCTCTTCCTATAGCTCGGACCCAGCAAAATAGGTGAACAGATGCGGCCATACTGGGCTAAACTGGGCTCGAAATTGTGTCGAAACCAAGACGCAGATGTTGCAGCATCGGAAAGACAACATCAACACCGAAGGAGGTATTGCTCTGAAACCCTGTACTTTACTGTACTGTACTTTACCTTGGAGTTTGAAGTCGATTCTAGGAAGCAAAGTCGGTTCCCAAATCCTTCTGCAGCCAAGCAGAGCTTCTGTTGTTCTTTGTGGACAATAGCGGAACACTGCAGAACCACCTCATCATCCTGGAGGAGACACACAAGGCAGTGAATTAATACCGTGGCTGATGGCGGGAGCTGAATAATTTCTACACAATACTTTCACACAAAGGCACACGTTGAAAATAAAATCCCATGAATGGCAATAAAGAATTGGCAAAGAAATGTCTGTTTTAGGGTGGCAGGGTGACACACTGGTTAGCATTGCTGCCTCGCTGTCCTGGGGTGCTGTCTGTGTGGTGTTTGTATGTTCTCCCCATGTTCGGGTGGGGAGCCCCAGTTTCCCTTCACAGTCCATAGACATGCGGGTGGATTCAAAGTTAAATGAAAAATACTAGATAAAAATTATTCTTACTAGTTGACAGTTTTAGTAGTAGAATAAAATGCAATAATACATTTTCATATATTCTTTTCTCTCTTTTAACTACACTCCAGTGGGGGTATACTGTACAGAGCAAAAACAATACTAATATTGTCATTAGTTTCAAAGAAAACTAAAACAGGAGGATGTGTCATATCTTAACATGAGAATTCAAAGGCAGCAAAAAGTCTCTGACTCTTCTCCGAGACATGTGCTGTATGTCAGCCAATCCAATAAAAAGTTGAACAGGCCAATTGCAGTGAACAGAAGTTAAGCATCGAACTTTAAATAACCCTGCAGGCAGTATATCACAAATCGCATAAACTTGTATGTGAGTTAGTTCCGATTTACAGTGAAGCAAGAACTACCAGGCAGTTCCCAGGTCCAGATTTAAATGAATATCGCATTACAACAACCCCCATGGGTGGCTGTTGACCGCTGGGATTAGGAGTGCCCAGGCACCTGAAGAGCTGAGAAAAGCCATTCCAAACCAAGCAATTGGTCCAGTTAAACCAGTAACCTGCGGGTTACCTCATTAAGTCAACTAAAATAATCAGCTGTAACTGCTCTTCTTACTAAAAGTACAATTATTTTTTAGAATGCTACCGTCATCTATAACTGCTGCTTCTCAGTGCTGCTGGGTTCCATTGCAGTCACAAAATGAGACTGGTTTGCTGGGATCTACTCTTTGTGCTTCCACCTGGTACATTAAGTTGCACAAAAAAGTTCTTCTGGAAAGATGTACTTTTATAATAATGCATTGGTTTAATAACTGATGACTGAAAATCCATTTCAGTGAGAAAACACTAACACCCATAGGTGCTTATGAATAAAGACAGTTTTAAAAAATTAACACAGTCATGAGAAAGTATGATGAAGTCACCTTAAACTAAACAACATTGAAACTGCCAGGAAAAAAAACATTTATTGATATGTATTATGTAGCACTTAAATGTAATTCATCTAAAATATTTAGCTTGCTTTCGAAGACAAAAAGTCCCAAATAATTCAAGAACAAAAATCAGTTTAAAACAGCTTAAAAGTGATGGTAGTCAAAATCAAAGTGTTTTGTTTTCAAATTGTAACAGGTTGTAACACATTTTTTCAGCAGAACTGTACTATTTATAAGTAAAATACATGATTATCTAACAGCAGATTTCATGTAGAAAAGAACTGGATAGGATACAGCTAACAGCAGAACACAAGGTGAAAAAAGTTAATTAATTTATTCTGACTCATGCCTCCATATTAATCATACACCTTTAGTAACAGAATAGAAAATGTCTTTGCCCTCCACTCATAAGACAAAGACACTGACTCCCAGAATCGCCACTTCATAAAAGTCCCATTACCAGCCCTTTAGAACTGGCTGTATTTGTTGTAAAGGGCTTGTAAAGAAGACTGAAATAAACTCTGAATGCAAGCTTGTGTTAAAACAGTAGCACTATTTGTATGATCAAGGCTGCCACAGCAGCTGCTACATACATACTGTATGTCTGTAGACCTGCAAAGCTATTGATAAAGGAAGTATCCAGCATGTGGAGAACAGAGCTGTTCGTTTGAGGCAAATATTGCAGATCCCTGAGTATGAAGCATAAAATTTCTGCCTAATTAAATTCTCTTCTGATTACAGCATGTCATTCAAAGCTCATAAGAAGTACAGACATAAAGTCTATGTGGTCTTGGGGCTTGTTATGCTCATCAGAGAAATATGTCATATTTAGTGGGTGGCCCCCCATTATTTGTATTTAAATGTATCCCTCTTAATGTGCTCTGTACATGTATTTATCTCACCACAGGGTATCTGCATTAATCTGGTCCTACATGGTATTACATTTATATTGATATGCAAGATGGTGAATTATTGTATTTTCTTTGCTTTGTGATGAAATCTATTATTTTATAAACGTGTATTGTATTGATGGTATTCAACTGATTTTCAGGCCATTTTATTTGATTGTTCACTTCTAAACAGAAATTCTAATTAAACATGACTTAAAGGTGCTACTGTTATAGTTTCTTGCAAAAAAAACGTTTTCATATTTATTCACTAAGCAGGACTAATGATAGCCAACATCATGTCAAGGGAGTTTCCTCAAAATAGAGAGAAAGCAAAGAGATAACTCATGATTAAAACTTCAGACTTTCCTAGTCTGCGTATTTCTTCTGTAGAGGTGATTCTTGAATTATACAGTACGTGAAGCACTTAACTTTTCAGAAGATGCTGTCAAACCATAAAATTAAAACATATAATGTACAACCTATTCCAGTCCTCTCTGCTCTTCTTTAGTTTTTCTTCAAAGTGCCCTTTTATTCATGTTTTCAGAACCCATGTTAAAGCCTCAAGGACTGCTTTCCAGCAAGGCTAAGGTTTCAGTATTTAATTAAATCTTCAGTCTCAAGTGTCCACGGAAACAGTGCTCCTGAGGAGGCTGGCTTGTTCCACTCTGATACAATCCATTCCTGACTTCTTCAGTCCTGCTCCCAGAGCTTGTGTCCCTTTTCAAGTACAAATCAGTTTCTAATAACTATTAAATAACCCCCAGAAAAACTCATCTTTGATGAATTAATAATGATGAACAACCATAGACAAACTATCATGCGAGTACTGCATTTCTGCAATTTGTCTGCAGAAAATTTGGTTTCAGAAATACCGGAAGTAAAGAATAAAGCTAACAGGAAATCCAGGAAAAAGATCTAATTTCAACCTGTCCACATTCAAGGACTCTTAACGGGCTCGCAATTATTGATGTAGATACTGGTGAGAATTATACTTCATTAGAAATGCTTCTAAAAATCATTCACAGCTCCACATCTTAACAGTGAAGCAAACTACCAAACAATAGGGCTGAGCAAAATACATTCCAGCACCTCTTCAAAAGGCACCTAGAACCATCACGGCTCGGACCTCCGTCTTATTCGAATGCACAAGACGTCTGCCCTGTGCGATTATCCTCATCCCTAGCCAAGTCAGACAGATATCTTCTTTTTCTTTGGCACACTATAAGCAATTGATTGCATTCAGAATTTGATTATATACTGATGTGAAATGTGTATTATTATTTCTTGATACATGTATTCTGTATCCTTGACTTTTATATAAATTGTATTATTATTGTATTCATTACTAGCACATCTCTGTATTGTATTTTTTCTATGTACAGTAACTCCGCACAAACCTATCTGCTAAGCATATATAAATAACAGAACTGTTGAAGAGGTAAGGGACATTTAATTTGGCTACATACTGTACAGTACTAATACTTCAATGAAAAACAGACTATCTTCATTAAAAGGTCACAACCTACTCATAATCTAGAAGCTGAAATCAGTGTTACAATGCTGTCAGATTTAGCTGCTGCCCACTGCTCTTGCCAATTTCCAATTTTAGTGCCATGCACATGCTGTATACAATAAATTGGAGTGATTGAGCAATTGAACTTCCAACAGCACTAAGAAAGATAATTGAGACATGATGAAATGGAGTACATCATGTTTAAACAATTACCATTGTAGGATACTGTCATTAAGTGTTACGTCAATGCAGTTGAATCCCATCTTTTAGAGATGCTAATGTCAGTCCAGTAACATTATTGCAACAACACAGAAAGATCATAGCTTTATCAGCATCTGCTGAAAGAGAAAAGAGAAGCAGTATGGATTGGATCAGGCTGAAAAGTATGTGGAATCATTCACTGTTTTCCAGTGTACATCAGAAACTGTGAAGCGCTAAAATCAACACACTGTACAGTATGCACCAATCTTAGTAGACAGTAGACTGGTAATTTAAAAAACAGAACTACAAAATTAAGAAAATTAGATTAGACACATTTTGCTGTTTAATACCTTTTAACCTTACCTATTTAATTTTTCAAATATATCGCCACATTTTCCTCGTTATTCGAGTCAAGAATAAAAAGATTAATAATGTATTTCCAGGTGCAGTGCCAAAAATCGTTACACAGGGGTAAAACCATTGGGGATTTGAAAAATGACACTAAATTCATGACTTTTTAAATCAAAATAGAGAAAGGAAGTGATTAATGATATACTGTAGGTGTCAGTTTAGTCCTTGGCTGTTACAGGTGGGGAGGTAATTTGCTGTATTTAGGGCTTTGTCAGCCCCTACAAAGTGTTTTCACTTCCTTCTACCGGATTGTTTGTAATGCACAACAATTCCGACATAAATATTGATAATCCATATTGCCATTCAGTTTGGAAGAAATCATAGCAGAAGCAGTCAGTTTATCCATTACAGATTGAGGTGTGACTGTATGTTCACAGCGGTGAGCATTGTTTTGTGCAGATGCCAGGAGACAGTGGAGTGGGCTAGTGTGCGCTCTGGACAGGGGGAGGAGTAGTGTCCTAAATGGAAAGCAGATATTCATTATGCTTTCACTTATATAATAACTGCCAGAGTATCATGAATACCAAGCTGGCTGTGCACTAATTATATCTCAATCATTCCAGAAAATGTCATTACTTGTTCATTAAATATACAGTAATAGGCTTTCATTGAAATCAAACATGGCATGGCAAAAGCTGATTGTATTTCTTCTCAAATATTCATTTAACGTTCAATTTAAACCATGATTCTTTGCCTAACCTACTAATATGAGTAAACAGGATTTGAGTAAACTGTTCATTAGAAAATGCTCAGTAACACGATTGGTCTTAATGACAAGACCCACATCAGCCTGCTCTGTACAGGCTGTGATGAAGGTTTTCTCCTGTTCTGCTATGAAGCAGTTAACGGCTAACATTCAAATTCAAATATTCAAAATAATGTAAGTAGGGCATAATTTACAGTACAGTACAATGTTTTACTTCATATATCATTCAAAATTTAAAGAATCTCAATTTCAGAGTGTAAGGAGACAATGTAAAAAGGGGGAAAATGCATATATTAAAAAAGAGGGACAATAAAAGATCTTGTCTTGACTTTATTTTTTATTTCTCTGTGTCCATGATTTTTAGTAATGGTCTCTGAGCGTCACTCATCATTTAAAAAGATTTTTTAAAAGTTACAAACAAAATTTCACTTGGTGCATCTTCCTCATATGGTTGCTAATAGGTTAATGATCCAGGGACACCATTGCCAAATTAAATCAATATTTCATCTGTCAATAACATGGCTGGTGAATCTGTTCCTGACCCACACAAGTCTCTGCATACAGATGTGTCCAGAATGGCCTTTGTACATGACAGATGCATCCTTACATCATTGATAATCTTAATGTTTCTTGGAATGGAATGATGGATTTTTTCAATAAATGGCTGCAAAACGAATGGGAACCGATCACCCTATTCTAAAACAATGCACCCACTAAGCGGGGGGGCTGTGTTTAACCAATGGATTCTTCACACGGAAATCAGAGTTCCTAACAACAACAGAATAGCAAGCCCCTAATGAGGTTCAAATACTTCACTCCAGTCAGGTCTGTATGGATGACCAGAACAAGGAGCTCTTGCATCTCTGTCCCTTGTCATCCCTCCTGTCTCTTCTCTTTTTTCGCTCTTCTGTCTACCCATTTTATGCTCTGATCATGGACTGCTGATTGACACTTAATTAATCAGAAACTTAACGAACTGGGGTAAACCAAGGTAACATTATTGCTTTTATCACTGAATCTTGAACCCCTACATCTCAGCAAAACATCTCCTTGCTTTGAAGCTCCCCAGTACTGGAAATAATGACAATAGCCAGACGTTACCCATTGTATCTAGATTCTTCAAGACTCCACGTTCAAGACGGCTGTTGTACCTTGAGTGAGATACTTCACACCCGTTGCTCCAGGTCATCCAGCTGAATGAATGCAGACCAGCATTGCTCAGAGGATGAGCTCTGGGCCAATGAGCCAGTGTGGCTCAGATATAAAAACTGTGTACTGTACCTCCTATGCGACAAGCTTATCATTAAAAATGGATTCCAATTGAAGAACCTTTATACGAGTCTCAGTAATTTTCTCCTGAGATAACTTATGAATCTTACATTTCCAAAATGGTGATATCAAATGTATGGAATCTCTCTTATTACATAAAACATTTAACCTATTTGTCAACTAAAATGTAGGGATATGACTACAGTGGAAAAGGTCTTGTTTGCTTTATCATATTTTCAGCACACCCTCAAGCAGTAATCTAGAGCCAGTCTTCGGACAGAAGCCTATTTGTTTTACAGCCAACACATAATTTAGCTCTCATCCCCTATATAATAAGCAGACAGCTTATGAAAAGCCAATAGCTAGTCTTCTGCTCACTTGAAGCATCAAAAGCCAATCAATTGAGCGGTACATCAAAAATGTGACTGAAATGCACGCAATTTGGGTTTATCTCATTCTGATGAATATAGTACAGAAGAAATGAAACTGTCACTGAACAATATCAAGGGAATTTTCAACATGATGCATAGCATTTTGGATAATAAAAGACTAAGAGTAGAGTGTACTTTGAGGCATAAACAAATCATGTCAGTTTTTTATTTTCTTTGTTTGTTCAGAACTTCAATAGCAGGATTATCCAAAATATATTTTCTCATCTAAATGTCACTGCTAAGATACAGCATTTCATCCAGAATTCTACCTGGAAGAAGAAAATTATTCAAGTCAGCAGTGATATAAAAAAATCACCTTTTTTTAAAAATGAAAACAGTATTCTAAACTGTGACTTAAAAAAAAAAGTCAGAAAGGCACAACAGATATCCATAATCTGCAATTAATTCTCATGCCATGCATGAAAGCCTGGCATGCTCAATAGAAAGCTTGTCTCATAAATTCAGCCATTGATATACAATAGTGGCAGAGACTCTGGGCTTTTACTGTTGTGTGCCTCACTCAAAGTGTCCTGGATTTGAGAGTGCTTTCATCACAATCTCCTTTAAGAGGGTCACTGCAGAGATAACTCAAACATGAAGGCTCAGCAACACACACTGCTTCAGCTTTTTACTAGAGAAGAATTAAGGAATTTAATTACAAGGTGGCAATTAATAGAACAGACAATACTGGCTGACTGACCCCCCTTCAGTTCATGCAGCTACATTTGTTGCTTTGTGGGTTGAAGCTGTTACTGTCCTGGAAATTAAAAGGGAATTTCAGTAACGGGCAACACGAAGAACTGCAGTGATCTTTCCTGCGTGCTGTACAGTAGAGGAATCTCTTTCCTACATGACTGTTCACTACACTTAAGCTGTAATCTAACAGCAAAACATATTCATCCTATTAAGGCACCCTACTGCTAATGGTGTCTGATTGCATGTCATGCTGGCACATCTTAAAGATAGTTTACTGAATGCTTAGGACTACTGGAGGCAACAATAATTTTGAAGAAAAATGGTATTTCATGTAATTGGCTGGGGGAAAAGAACATCCATCCATTTCATGACTGCTTACTCCTGGTGTGAGTCACAGTTGTGACAGACTCAGCCCAGACTAGACTTCCCTTCCTTTTCTCCATCTCCTCCTGGAAGAACCCCAGGCCTCCCGGATTACCAGGCTCCTCACTCGGTCATGGAGAGTAAGCCCAGCAGCCCACAGAGAAACCTCGTTTCCACAGTTTGTGCCCACGATCTCATTCTTTCGGTCACTGTACAAAGCTGGTGACCATAGGTGAGGATGGGGACGTAGATTAACTCTACACCCGGAGAGGGCAAGCCACTCTTCTCCAGAAAAGAACTGCAACCTCAGATTTGGAGGTGCATTACACTCAGCTGTGAAGTTCTCCAGTGCATGTCAGAAATCACAGTTGCATGAGGCAAAGAGGACAGCATTATCCACAAACAGCAGAGATCTGATCATCAGATCCCCAAATTGGATACACTCCAAACCTTGTAGCGCAGAAAATTAAAGCTCTTATGCTGCCCAGGTGAATGTGCAATTTGTTTGAAACACATCAACATGTGCAGTGTCAATGCACCTTTGAATCAAGTTTCATTTATTTGCGCGTTGGTTCAGCTACGAAACCATGACCTTGGTCAACAGAACAACTACAGTGACAAAGTATCATATTTACATTAAAAAATTTGGGAACCATTTAGGTCGGTACATATTCCCAATTATCCAGGCAACTAGATCTTCATAAAAGTCTTAAATTGAAGATAATCTGACTAAAGTATAACAGAAAGACAAAAGTATATTTGGATTATTTCATACCAATGATCCAATGGTAAATATCCTTGTGTGATTTAGTATATAAACCCTTAGATTCGTAAATAAAAGAATCAGAATCCCCACCTGTGGTGTATGTACAGTGAAAAAGAAACCCTCTCTAAAATTGCATTTCAAAGCTCTTTATTTGGAAAAAAATCCTTTGCAAAGCCAAAGGAGAAGCAGAAATCAATTAATGATGCTCCTCCAATAATTGTTATGCAGCAAAGAGTAAAAATGACTGTAGCATAACATTCTTCCTTCTTGTATACCAACAACATTTAAGCCGGAACATGCTGTTGATGACACAAAGACACTCCAACGTCTTAAATAATTCAGTGTTGGGAAACCAGGCCCACACATTGCCTGTTAGAAAAGTTGTCAGCATTGTACTTATATAAAATGAAAATAGTGTAATTACTAGGCAGGACAGGACGCAGTCCTGAAACGTAAAAGGTCACCACGAGTGCCCATGGCCATCACATCTGTCCCGTTCATCTGATTAATCCAACCGCAGTAGCTGCAGCACGGCAGATTCCTGGAGAAATGACCGTAACTCGCTGTCCGCATGGTGACAGATGAGAGATGAAATTCTGTGGCAAAAGAATGTCTGAGTTGGTGGCGGAGAGAATGGTGCAGTGCTTTATTCACTAATGTGGAGACATCATTCTGAGCATTACTTTGACTGTTGCATGTTTCAGCAAAAAGGTGAGGAGGTGGAAAGTGGACTGATATGTGGAGGCATCTCCTTCAACACAGGAATGACTTTAGTGCAGATCGGGCAACTTCCTGCTCAGCGATCAACTGATCCATGATCCAGAAGCTTTTTCTGTCCTGCAAGCCAATCTGTAAATATTGGCTCCACAATGCAAGACACACAGTGACCTCATGTCTACAAACTACATCAGGGTCTTGCCTTGTCCAGCCTTTTCAGCTCCTATTCTGAATCCAGCTGTAGTTGGCCAGTTGCCTGCAGCTGCACAGGAAAAAACGGGGTAAAACAGCCCACAGCAGTCTGTCCAAAGGCAGATCAAGACTCAGTATCAACACTGCCTTGAGATATATCAAGTACGTCATACGAGCACATTTTTTTTTATTTTAACAGTATCGTGTCTCATACTCAAAAATTTGGATTCTTTGGTTTATGATTTAGTTTAAATTATCTATGGTTGTCTACTTTTAAAATATTCCATTGAATTTGTTGAATTTATTTTCTACTGCAGGATGTTGAATCCTACTCCTGTATTTAAGTGGATGTTTCTGAATTGTACAGTACGTTGCATTCTCTTCTACAAATGGAGGCTACTTCATTGATTAGCTTCTCAATGGGAATTTGCACTACGTTTGTTTTTTAAGGAAAAACCCAAAAGGTTAAGACAAAAATAAACAAGAGGCCACCTCAACCACACTCTGTTGTCCAAGTTCCTAGTAACTAATTCAGAAAGCTTATTCTCTAAGGTGTACAATGAAATTTCACCATTTAGTATTCTTCGACAGAAACCTGACTACTGTTACAGTCCAGTGCATTAAGCATGATGTCAATGCAGACAAGGTAAAGCACCTCAGTGTACTTATCTTTAAAAATATTTCATATAGAAAAAACCAATAGAATTCTGAAGGCAGAAGGTTACAGTTCTTTTTCTCTATTAATTACTGAAACCATTCTTTTTTTTTTCTTTTTCTTCCAGTCGAGTTTCCAGAAAAAAACAGATAAGGGCAGCCCTTGGCCAATATGTTAACCTACCACATAATAAATCAATTCATACCTGAGCAATGCATCTTTCCAGGTAGAACTTAAGTTATTTTATCATTCAGCTTCAATCCCTTGCCTGATAACTTGATTAAAATATGTATGTGAGAATATAATAACATCACTTCAAGTTACCTATTAATTTGTTTTTATGCAAGTACTGGAAATCGGTTCCACTTGTATTTTAGATTTTACGAACCACAAGTAATCTGTGTTTATAGCCACTGATCCTTCAGAAAGCACAGCTCAGTTGTTTTTTCAGTTAGAAATCCCCTTATCAAGACTTCTAAATTTGCTTAGACATATTAAATCTTTCAGCTAATACACTGTGAGTCATTTTCAGTGAAATCCAAGGACTGCATCATTTCACATGCATACCTTCAACTTTCCCCATGCTTTAAGTGAAGCGTGCTGACAAGATATGCCAGTCTATATTAGACATGAAGACATTTAGTCAAGTCTTCCAGACGAGCAAGCAAAAGTTTAATGAGGAAAACCAAGAACAGCAGATGCCTCACATGCAGACGAATGTGAATACCTCAAAACATATGAGCAAACTGGGCATGTGCACAGGATATTAATTTGGATAGGTTTTTTATTATATTTAACTTCAGTATTTGCCAGTTTTCTCCCACAACAGGATCAGTACATGTTAGTAGTATACTTTTATTAAGCACTTTTCAAAAATTTAAAGTGCTGTATAACAGAATAAGCATAATATACAAATTAAAAGAGAAAATATAGAACAGGCAATCGATCCGATGAGTCCAAGTGTAAAACTACATCGTAAAAGCTCTAGTAAAAAGCTGAGGCAGTTCAAGTAGGTAGCTGCATCAGGTAGGCTGCAAAGGAACAGGTAAAGGTTTATTCCCTGCTGAAAAGAGAAGAAAAACACAGCTTTCGGCTGTGGTGCCTTCTACAGGTATGTCTTCACACCCGAAGAAGTCTCCACAGCCAAACCCGTGTTTCTTTTCTTCTATTTTCAGCATGGAATAAACCTTTACCTGTTCCTTCTCTAGTAAAAAGCTACGTCTTTTAACAAGGGTAGTGACAGTCTCTAATTGATTTGGACATTGAGTTCCCTAAATGGAGCTGCACCAGAAAAGGGTCTATCAACTGTTGTTGTGGAGCCTGGTTTTAGGTAGATTAAGAAAGCTTGAATCAGTACATGACAGATTAAGTGTTGGACATTATTCATGCAATAAGTCCTTAAGGTAGCCTGGAAATAGACAATTCAGTGGTTTTATCAGGAGAAGTCTTATGCAATTTGCACAGGAAAGACGCCATAAACTGATGTTGAGTAGTTTTGGTGAGAATTATGGACATACTGCAGCCCATCACATCAGCAGCTATCCTAGTACCTAATAAGTAAGGAAATACAATAGCCTCATCTTGATTACAGTAATTAAATGTACAGGTGAGTACCAATATTTCAGCATCAGGTACACATAGCAAGGGCCTTAATTGAGAGATGTTAGGCAGATGGAGAAAAGAGTCTTGACAATCGACAGATTTAAGCGACTCGAACATAAGAGTCATGCGTCACAACTGCCTCTATTTCCTAGAAACCAAAGAAAAGAACGAGCACACTGTTGGTGTAAACCATATTAAGTCTCAGAAGCTTTTGCTGGTCACTTAAGAAATTTAATCTTGCACCGAATTACAAATACTGCAGTGCAATTGTACTGTTTTCTCACAATTTTAACTAATACGAATTTTATGTGAAAGGATTTTGAGTTCATCTTAAGAACTGCTCATTTATTTTAATATTATCTTTATTATATTTCACAGCACATCACAAAACAAAAGAGGAAATGATTAGTGAGGTATTTGCTTGATATATGTGATTGTTTTTTGTAGATTCAAATTAGATGGAGGTGAATGATTCTAATGGCCATCATGCTCACACAACGGCTGTCACACGTGTATGATTTGACAAGTTCTTGATGGCTATTGCGGAGAAACTTCAGCAAGAAAAGGGAAGAAATACTTAAGACCAGAGTCAATCAACTAATAAGAACTACTTTTTTCCAAAGCCAGTTTTGTTTTCTCCAAGATGCAATTACAATTATTTATGCTGAATGGCACGGAATTTCTGTCCTAAAAGATCAAAAACTCTTGCGCTCTGACCTGCCTCATACTCTCATCGATAACTGAAAACACATAAAAATGACTTTGATAGCCTTAAAACAACTTCAGACCCATCACATCTATCCATCATTCTGTCCAGTAATGAATTGCATAGCTGCTTTGTCTCTGCCAGCACAGAAGCCTATCACTGCACAAGGATAAGAATCTCTCCTACAAGACAGCCCGGCAATAAATCACGTCATTTTATCGTTCTTCTTTTCCAACAGGCTAAGGCTGGGTTCTCATATCTACTTACAAATGTAATACATGTCTCTGAAATTGGAGGAGCACCGCATTCAGATTTTGATCTAGACATAAACTGGTCACCACCCAGTACAATATCAGTGACATAAATGTTGAAAAGGGGGGCCAAGCCTGGCTAATCAAATCAACAAACTCCTCTTTCTGAGATATACGGCCATACGTAGTGTACAGATATATAGAGGGCCATATTCACCTGCTCTCCGCTGTCATTCTGATGACCCTTCAAGTGCTCTGACTTACTGATGAGGATGAAATACACAATCACACTCCAGACCGCCTCTATAAGCATTGCTGTACTCTTCCTTTCCATTAGCTATTTCAGACTATGTATGCAAATGCTGCCTAAATCAAAGAGTGGGGCTCAAAATAATTCAGATCAAAGAACCTAATAAGTCTGTTATCTGCAATGTTATCTGATTTTTTAAATATTATTTCCACTTCCCCACAGTGCTTTGAGCTGTGGTTGAAAAGTTGTCCAGAAAACTGACAGTTCAACAATATGCTGGACATGCCAGCCTTCTTTGCTGACACAGACAGTATTGAGTACATGATCTAGACCTCGCTGAGAGTGAAATATTTCTTTTAGTTAAAGCAAAGCACGATGTAAGAAAAAGTCTGGTAACAGAAACTGTCAAATAAAACCCAGAAACAGTCAAGACTTGGAAGTCCAAGGTAGCAAGACACAACCATCAGAGAAAGTGAAGAGCAACCAGTACAGCTGTAACAACTTCCATAAGTGACAGTGTTGCCAAAACACCGAAAACAGGTTGTTGAGAACACTCTTCTCAGGAACTCCACAGCCAGATCTGAATCCAGAAATCTGCTGCCTCCTTGGAACCAAGGTGGCTAACATAACGGAGGACAGGAACCTGATGAATGCTGGTGCTGTTCTTGTTAGAAGAAACAGCATGGTCATAAACAGCGCTCCATCCAGGCCAAACAAACTCAAAGACCTTGGAAAACGAACGGAAATGTAGGACCCAACGGGTGGTCTCCTCACTGCCTGCACGGTGCAAGGGAGATCGCCTGAAAATACGAATCCACAGAGCACCAGAGCAGTCAGAACTGAGATCTGTCACTATGTTTTTCAGCTAAAGGTGGGTTAGTTGTTATAATACTTTTGTCACAAGAAATTAATTTCCCTATTTCAAACGACAGGACACTGTTCATGTTCAATGGCCTCAACTTCCTTGTCCATAGGATACGAAGCTTATGTTTTAATATACAGATTCTATTCACATTGCTCAAGGAAGAGAACTGAAAGGGTTTTACAGTATTTTTCCAGATTTGGCTAAAGGTAGAGATATCTAGGATTTTGCTCTATAAGTATACTTACAATAGGTATATTATGATTCATGTCTTAATACATAGCATAATACACTACTTCTGGCTCCATAGACTCCATAGATTAAATTATCCCTGTGACCCCTGAAATTTGCTGCTTTCACACTGTTTCTTAAAACTGCCGATGTCAAGTGTGAATATTCAATATCCTGTCATGTATCTATGGGTTTATCACCCCTTTTTTCTAAAGCGGTAACTCTAAATTTGGAAATAAAATACCTCCAAATTCAAATCCATCAGATCTCTGTAAGCCTCAACGCTAGTACTGTATATAGTTGTATGTATTTCCTTTCACATTGTTTGAACATGTTACTATTAATACTAAATTTGGGTTTTATGACATCAGGGTGCACAAAAACATACGAGACACTTTCTGTGAAAATAGAAAAATAGTCTTGACTGAATATTTGCAGAACAGAACCGAAGGGTTTGAAGTCTCATTCCGCATTGGCTGTAAAAAAAAAACAAATCACCATGAAACTAAAACTTCAGGAAAACAAGGTAATTCTGTGTCTGTGCCGTTTTTCTAAAAGTGAATTATAATCCCATCCTTATTTGTGGGTTTCACACACAGGAGTATTTGCCTCCTACATTTGACATGACCTACTGTACGTGGAGCAGCAGCTTGACCACATGAGCTCCGGAAAGGTACTTCCTTTAACTTTCTTCCTTTATCTCAAATTATTTGTTCATCCTGATTCTCCATCATGAATACAGTGTTCGGTTCATCAATAAAGGAAACGGTGAGAACGGGCCACTGTATCCTTTTGAAAAGAAAACTTTGGAGAGTTAAAGATTCGTAAAACACACAAAAAGACTCCGGTTTCCTCCCACAGCCTAAAGACATGCGAGAAGGTTAAAGGCTCCTGGAAGAACTGGCCGTGAAGCGAGTGTGTGCGAGAGCCCTGAGATGGTCTGTTGTCCCGACCAGGGTGTATCGTAGCTTGTGCCCAGTGCTTCCCAGAATAGGCTCCATGACCCTGAATTGGTGGTTACTGAAAGTGATGGGGTGTGATTTTTATTACGAATTAAAAATGACAAAATGCAGCATTTCCCCCCTCCACACTGTCAGTGGTACTCCCCTCTGTGTGGACCCTCCTGCATAAAATCAGACTGCTAAGGTAGAAGTACAAAATCTATTGGCACTTCATTTCCTCTACCATTTTCCTCACTGCACCATGGATCAGCATGGTGCGAGGTCCATAACCTGTAGGTATCATGAAGATGGGCCAAGATTCCATGATGTAATGTGAAGATTCCCAAGGAAGAGACTGCAACTTTCTAAAAACCTTCCTCAAGGCCAAACCTTGGAATTACTCTGTTAAAAGAAAAGAGTTACCTTTAAAAAAAAAAAAAACCTGTTGGGTCATTCAAAACCCTGGGTGTATTAAATTCTGAGCCATCTCGAGTGGGAGGACATTATTATATACTGTAATTCTCTCTCTGCATCTGACTGCCAGGCTAGCAAATTCTGGCCTCAGGAAAAAAACAGGTATAAATTCTTTAAAGAAAGGAGATGCTGATCATCAACTGGTAATCTGAGCGTGTCTGAACAAAATTTAATTTGTGTTTTCATCTGCATTTTATGCCAAAGAACATTGCATAACATTCCCCACAGGCACATCAGCTGTTGCTAAATTTGTATATTCTACATTTCAGGAGAGGTTCCAAGATTCAAAACATATTTGAAATCAGAGACAACCACCATGCTTTTTCATACAATTTGAACAATACCATAGTCAATAATGTAACTTCACTTAGCCATATGTTTTAGTGAAGATACGTAATGTAAAGTAAAAGGTTTAATAAATGCTCCCAGGCAGACTGATAAAAGACCATGATTTAAGAAATCTCCTCCTCACTGAACTGTGCATTACAGAGATCTAAACATGTTTCATCATTATAACGGATGCAAATTTTGTACCATTCTGCCTTCCAGTCACGCTGTTAGCTGACTAAATATAGCTCGGCCAAAGGCTTCCCTGCCAATCAGGTGTGATTAAAAAAAGAAAAGGAGCAGCATATCTATAAATGTGAATGTGATCGTGTCAATCTGGACAGAACACTTACTGTGTCTACGTCACTGAGGAGCAACGCTTGCTGAGAACAAGAGAATGAAATCTAATAGCCATCATGCAGCTCAAAGGCTTCCTGGACTTCCTGCCAAGATATTGCCTCACACATTTCTGACAGCAGAATAAGAGATAGGAAACACAATACTTAAAGGAACCAAATTAAACATTCTGGTGAGGAGATGATATAGTGGCCTCTGAAATCCATTACAGTGGATAGTATCTATTGCTATCATCTGGTCTGGCATCTTATTGCAGCAGTCAGTAAGACTGCACACACAGGAGCAGACTCCACTAACAACTCAACAGACATCACAGGACACATTCCTCCAGATGCAGCCTGACGGGGATATGGCTCCCAGTTGAAAGGCGCACACAATGTGAATCTCGGCAGATTTGCTGTAAAAGTCACAAAAATTACTGAAGCAATAAGAAAAAGAAAATTCTAAAATGTATTGCCAGTGAAGAGGGCACAACACATCTCTAAAGCAGTATTATAGACATGTGGTTATTTGACTGAAGCCAGAGATAAATTCCAGTAGGTTACCCTGACCTGCCAGAGGGTATGGAGACAGCCCATCAGGACTGAGGGCATCAAGAAAATGGCAGTTTAAACAGGCATATGAGGAAGCCATATGCTGTATGAATTTCATCAGAAAATGTTAAGGTTAATACTGTAGATGCCACCTTATCAGGCTCATTAAAATAATATGGAAAGCTAGCAAGTACAGACAATTAGAACCTCTTATAGTTTTTGAAAAAACAGTTTTTCAAAAGATTTGCTCAAGTTGACTCGAAATTTGTGTGTAGGGTTTTCTTTTCTTCTTTTGCTTATTAAAATATTCCTAAACAAATAATGTCTCAAATAAAAAATGTTGATTTGTTAATAAAAAAGAAGATTGCTTTTTTTGCAATGTCATTAAAGATACACAAAGATAACAAATAAAATCTAATATCAACAAATTAAATACAGTACAGTCCCAAACAGTATTCTGTTTTTCCCTACTGTACTGTAGCTACAGTATGAGCCCCTTCATGGGTACTGGCACAATCCAGACAGATGGAGTAGCTGTCAATATGCCCATTAGTCTCTAGCCAATATTGACAGAAAAGACAGTATCTGCAGTGACAGTGAGATAGTAATGAGGTCACCTAGGACAGGGCAAAACAGACACAGGAACTTAACTCAGTGCAGGGTTGATAGCTGTGTGTCTCAGTGCAGAATAAGTTTTCCAAATCTAGTATTATGTGGAGGAAGTGCATCAGTCATTATTTAAGTGATTGTGACTTAACATACACATGGGAATGAAAAATAAATCTTTTTAATTCTTAAAAAAGAATTCGTAGCTTTCTGGATTAAAAGAAAGAATAAAATGTTTGCTAAGGACATTTTGCCTTCTTAGTATGTTTGGCATTCAGAAGGATATCTGTTCAAGATATTTTATCCAACTTATTTTTTGAAAGAAACCTGGATATCAAATTTAACAACATGGTTGAGTAGCATGTTCCAGACTCCCACAACCCTTTGTGTAAAGAGATGCCACAGATTTATCATTTATATTGTGTCTTGTGTTTCACTGCTAATTCTTAAGAAATCAACTGGATTGAATCTGACAATGTCTTAAAGGAATTTGCATACTTGAAACAGGGCCCCTGGTAGTTTTTTCTGTGCAGACGTGGGATGTACTGAATCAATAGAGATCATAATTAGAGAAATAAATGTGAAAACGAATCCAACACAGATGTTGGCAGCCAATGTGACTGTTCTACACAGTGGACCTGGCTGAGTCACCTAATACCTTGCAAAATCCTCAATCAGACATTATAAATCATTCATTAAGGTGTCATTGAGACAAATTACTTATTGACTTTTGCATGTGAAGTCACTGGGGACGTTTCCAACACCTACAATTTGTTTTCAACTTCAGATCTTCCAGCTAAACAGAAACAAAGTTTAAGAAAATACTGTAAACTGTATATAATGGAGTAAAGACCAAGTGGTGCCAATAATAAGGAGAGATCCATTGGTGGTTTCAATACGAGGTTTATTTTACAGTTTTAGAGTATACAAGGATTAAGATCACTTTATTGGCCATATACAATTTCTTGCATTAGGAATTCGTCTTTTCGCATACCCCAGCTTGCTCTCCATGAGACACAGACACGGAGAGAAGCTGGGGGTCAGAGCGCAGGGTCAGCCATTGTACAGTGCCCCTGGAGCAGGTGGGGTTAAGGGCCTTGCTCAGGGGCCCAACGGAGTAGGGTTCCTCTGCCGGCCATGGGAATTGAACTGGCAACCTTCCAGCCACAGGCACAGATCCTGAGCAACAGAGCCACCACAAACATTTAAGAAAACAAACCTCGAAAGACTGAAACATACTTTAGATCCGGAAGTTAGTTTAGAGCCTGAATTACAGATTCTTGTGCTTACACTGCATGTGTCTCAATCAAACAGTCACAATGGTAATTAAAGGGAAACCTGAGCAATTCCAGTTTGGTACAAGGCTCTCCATAATTTCAGAAATATAATTCCAAGGTTCATCATCTATTTGGAGTATTTGCCAAATTGTAAAGATAAAATGGTGAATAAAATTAACATAATTTGTTAGAATGAACAGTCCACCAGGGAAGAGAAACTGTGATTGCTGACTTTCCCATAACACCTGAGACCAGTGTAGAACAATAACTCCAATGGACGGGACACCAGTCCACTGCAGGGCACACACACACACACACACACACACACACACACACACACACACACACACACACACACACACACACCGGGGAAGAGCCATTTGCGGAATAATGACTGAACACCTTTAAGTCAGCGTCGCCCTGAAAGAGCTACTATAGCTATGACCACTGGAGGCATAATTTCTCATATGTATGTTGTTCTTATACACATCCGCCTTTAGAACAATAAATTAAAATTGGATTGATCAAAGAACACCATTATGGAATTAGAGCTAGTGTTTATGTACGGAAAATATGACTGATCCGTTTTTATCCAAATGTCTCTTTGGCATCTGTGGAATGAGACTAAGCAAAAACTGGAAACTTAATTTACATGGTAAAGTGGTCTTGTGGTCTTGGCGTTCTAAAAATAAACTGATTACAGTCGTTTCTCTTTAATTAGTACAGGTTAACCTCATAAATGCTGGTGACATTTTTGACACAGTGAAGTTAAACCCGTATGAGCAATATAAGGAAAAAGGGGCTTGTCAACTCTGTAAACAGCAGATACGCTTTCAAATGCTCACGATACCTCTGTGTCGTTATCTAAAACAGTGGAATGAAAAGGCATTTAGAGGCAGAATGCAATGAGGCATAGTTCAACTGTAAACAGCGAGCAACATGGACTGGATCACAGCATGTTTGCATGCAGTAGGTTACCTTTCATCCACTAAGCATTAGAAGAGATGCCAGAGAATTTAACAATGCTGAGCTGCAATGAAGGCTTTGTAATCCTATTTACGTTAAGATTGTGTAACCTTGGTACATGCACACAGTATAATTGAAAAGTAGACTAATCTACTAGAGATGAGGAACCTGTCCTCATTGTGATCGAGTACACAGACAGTGTAGCCTGAAGCGTAGAGCTGCGGACAAGAAGACAACAACACCAGAGTTCATTTCCCTGCACAGACACAGAGCAGGTGGATGATATTATTCCAACCTTGTTTGCCCTTTGGGTAAATGTGTCTATGCATCGCAAGAGCAATACAACATATTCAAAAACGAACCACAGCACTTGTACTGAACAAATCATACTCACGGATTGTGCATAACATAGAGATTTCCTTAAGTTTTCTTGCTCACAATTTGCATTACTTTTCCTGAAGAGGAAGACAAAACCTTTACAACCCAACAAATACAACAATCTTCTTTCAAAAAGAATTAGATCACTGTTAACTGGAGTTATGGAAGGGATTAACATTTTAAAACCCCAATTTCTTTTCTATAAAAACAACACCAAAAACTTTCAGCCCCATACAACTTGCTCAGTATTTCAACCTGAAAAGCATTCTCTTCTGTCCAGACGTGCTGTACCACCAGGACACTTCATGCGTCTGACCCATTGCATCAAGACAATAATGCAATGGAAAGCAAGTAGGAGCAGAGTTAACAAGTGGAACACAAACATGTTTGCATCGAAATAGGAAAGGTACATAAAACATTAAGATTCTCCACCAAGGTGAGAGATTTGAGGCCCAAAGAACACAGACCTGCTGTCTGTCATGAGTCAGTGTCAAAGAAAGACAATTGCTGATCACTGCAGGGGAAGATGACAAAATCCTCCTTAGGGCGTACCAATCCACACACTGTGATTCTGCTGTTTTTTAAACTGTTACTTTTTTATACTGTTGCATTTCATTAATAAAAGATTGGGATATGATGAGAAAACAAAATAATAGCCTGTTGTAAAGCACAAGAACTCATGAGGCTTTAGAAACTCCAAAGACAACTGCAGACAGAAATCTGAAGTGTATACAGTGGACAGCTGAACACAGCATGTATGGATTTTCTGATTATATCCTGCTTTAACAAATAAATGCCGGAAAACACCCCAAATTTAGTTTGGATTGGCATCACACTTTCTCTGATTAGTTATAATGGCAAATGGTTGCCTTTAAAAAAGGTTATTGGTTTCACATACAGTATCTATGACTAATGCTCCCAGGGTAAATTTAATCCACTCCAAACAACACAGTTTAAACTGAACTGATTTAAAGCATAACATTTTGATAAGAGTAACACCCCAAGTGTACCTGTGATCACATTTTTGGAAAATAAAAAAAAATAATAAAAATGCACAAGCACTGATGAGATTCAATAAACCCTCCACCACAGTTATAGATTCATGATCAGTCTCTACTTCAATTATAAAAATACTTTTTTGACTACATCTTTTGCTTCTCTCAGTAATTGTTTAAAATATGTAGTGTCGAGAAAGATGTTTTCTAAAAAAACCTAGAAAACCAAAATGTATCCTAAAAAACTCTACACATTGTCAATCTAAAGAAAAAAATGGGGTAGTGACAGAAAAACAAAGAAATGACCTTATTACAGAATATTAATAGCAAAAGCACTGATCTTAAGGTTTCCAAAAACACTTTAAAACAGCACCTATTCTTTACTGAGAATTAAGCGCCCAGAAAAACAGAATCCCTGTGCAGAGTGTAGGTACTCAAGTGAAAATATTTCAGACATTATGTAAGTTTCTGGGACTAGTCAGACAAAAAGAGGACAAACACTTTCAAACTTTTAAAAATAAGGTCATTCCATGAAAAAGCTAATTTTTTTGTCCCGTCCCCCCCCCCCCCACACACAGTAACCACGCGTGGGGAGTTAATGTGAATCTCAGTCTTAAGAAGCAGAGTCTAAAACAAAACAAAACACCGCCACCGTCAACCTAAAGAAACTCAAAGCGTGTAAATTCCCTGAAAGCTCGCTCACCCACCCCCCCCTCACAGCGTGGGGAGAAGAAAGAGCGAAAGGGAAACACGTCTTAGTTCCCGTGGAAAAGCCTCTGGATTGCGCACAGCGAGCGCAGAGCTAGAGGCTGTTCCAGTTGCGAGTGCCGCAGTGGAATGAAGCCCGGCTTTTCAAAGCGGGGTCCCTAGAGATCATCGCGATGCCTGCTGAATCATCCGCAGTCTATTATCACCGCAGCGGTTTGATACAGCACAATTCGCAAGCTGCAGGCTTGTATCACAGCATCCGCAGACACGGCTCGGGAAGAAAAAAACGGAGGGAGGGAGGGACGGAGGGAGAAGAAAGACGGGATTCTCCTGTGTGTTTTTTCCCCCCTCTTTCAGTCAACTCCTCCTCCAATCACGGCAAATCTGACTCGGAGGGATTAATATCGAGAAGATGATAAATAATGAAGGACCACAACTGGGGGGGGCGTCGTCAGCCAGGAAGACAACTTGTTTCACACGTTAGGTTTCAGGTGGTCGAATTAAAAAAAAAAATGCGATTAATTATTCATCACAATGCTGCAGAACAGCCCCAGCCATTTTAAACAAGAGGCGGGCATCGTAGAGAGCTGAGCTGGGCACCGCTCTGCGGAGAGCTTCTCTGATGTATTGTATAACTTCACCTATTTCTAATCGTCATTTCTCTTTGTTCCAGTCTCGGGGGAGAGAAAGGTTATGCAACAGTGAAGCAAAAAGTCGGAGTGGGAGGCACAGAACAGTCTGCGTATGCATGGCTGTACTAAAACATCATCTACGTGACTGGGTGGTTTGTTAGTGTTCATTTTTCACCTGAAATTAAGTATTATATTCCTAAAGCAGAAATGGTCAAACGCATTTTCCATTAGGAGAAAGCATCGCATTCTTCTGTCTATATTATCACATTATCACAGGCAACACCTGGCGCAGATACTTCAGTGGAATCCTCTAACTAGGTCATCTTATCTTATCTCTTGTGGGTATTTTAATACTGTTTTCTAATACTTGATATTTATATAAGTCCCACTATGTAACGAAATACAGATGGAACAATGTACTGTAGCTGATTTTAATTTTATTTGAAAGCACCTTGAATACAACAATTGAAACATTTTAGAGTCAGCATTTACAACAGGAGAAAAAAAAATTGGTCTATACTTGGAAAAGGCAGCTTGTTTAACATCAGTTGCAATCAAATATAAAAAACATGAGAAAAATTGACTGAGCAGGTACTGTATGCCCATGTACAGTAGATCTGCAAAGAATAATTCCATAGTGGACCGGAAAAGAAAAACTGGAGCCCTCTTTGAGTGGAGTCAAAAAGAAACAAGTACTTTCTAAGTAAAAAAAATGCCAACAGACCACATTTTAGGGGGTAAGTATTAAACTGCTGTTATTTATAAAATAATGTGTCAGCATTGCACAACACTAGAGCAGTGACTGCCGATGCCTCATTAGTTGCTTTTAAGTTCAAATAAAGTCACAATAATTTACAGGCTTTCACTTTTACAGGAGCACTGAGACCCCTGGAGCTGCAGTTTTTAACTTGGTCTCTCTTTTCGTTTCCTAGACCAGACACTATCTCTCACTTTTATGCTGCAAAGAGATAACTAGGCATTTGTTCTGTTACGAACGATATTTCTGATGCATGATTCATATTTCTGAATCCCTATTATAGAATTTTACCATTTTTATCTTCCTGAACAAGTCACTGTAGGTTCTAATTTCCCACTGATTAGTGACTTGCAGTATATATATGCAGTAAACAGAAATCGCAAAGAGTGTACTAGTCTCATTTTGAGTCTGAGGATAAGCACAGACTCTTGTGAAAACAGGGCAGCTGCACAGAGCTGACAAAAAGGGCTGACAATGTTTTGTGAGTGCAGCAGAATAAAAAAAGGCCTGTCTGGGAATGCTCTAGCAATCCAGGATGGCTGGTTTCCTTCCTTCTTTATGAATGAATAAAACAAAGCCCAAACGACCAAGGACCAAGTCCATATATTAAGACATTGGCGCTTTCAAGGGAAGATAAATAAGACTATTAGTGAAACAACAGGCAGGTGTCTATCAATCACTGGCGTGATATTGCCGCACTGCCATGTAGTCAGTGCACCTTTCTCTGACATGTAGCTCACTAACATTCCTCATTTTGGGCTAGCCGTGTGAGTAGACACTGCACTTAACTACCAAGGCTGAAATCCACATAGAATGCAGCAACCCTAAAAGCTCTGTAGCTTGTAAGCTAATTCTAATATTCCATTGGCTTCTCACTCACAGATTCCAAAGCTGGCTCCTGACCTGGACAGCTTGCTCAAACGTCCCTTGAAACTATAGCCTGACTGCTGTGCATTGTCACAGCTGCTGAAAGCAGTACCATTAGAGCTCTTGCACAAAGTACACAGCACTGGACCACAAAAGTGCCTTATTCGAAATTCCCAAAAGAAATGAGTTTTAAGTTCAAGTTTCCATTAAAAACAACAAAGATTCTGACAGATCACAGTACAAGTTAATTTCGTTACTTCAGAAGATGAACTACTGCAGCCAAACTGCAGACGACAAATCTGCTGATATATTTGCTACAGTCCCTGTGCCAGGAATGATTAATTCATACTATCCAGCAGTTTTAAATGGAGACCGAGGAACTACAGTGTAAACTGAAAGTTTAAAAATACTGCCATTTGCCAGCACTCTGCACTGGCTGGAATGAGAAGAGTCAATGTGTTCATCTGCTACTGAGTGCACAGACCCAACACGTTAACACACTTGTGTACAAGTGTACTTGTTAACCCTGCATGCAGATCACATTGGAGGACTTTGGAACACACTGGAACATTTCTGCAGTGAAACGTCTGCTGCACAACCTGTACGTATTCGCTCGTACATCACATTACTTTAGTCATTACAGTGACTAGTGAGCAGGAAGGGCCGCAACACGTTGCAATTGGTGGGAACACAAATGCGAGTTTGTGACAACGTGGAAACTTACAGTGCTTTTACTAAGTTCACGATTTAATTTGAAACATGCATTTCTGAGTGAGTACATGCATTTCAATATTCATGTCTCTGCTTAGCTTTAAATGAAGAATGAATCAAGAGTAAATCAAGGAAATGTATAAAGCAATGCAGCTACAGAGCTGAGAGCTGAGGCAAACAGAAAATAATAGGTACCTACAACATTCACTGGTATTGACTTCCTTTGGGTCTGATTTTCATGTAATATAAAAGTCAGCATTTTACTGAGCTGAATGGGTGCAGCACATAATTTGTCTCAACAACAAAGAGAATAAATAAAAGGCAGGAGTGAAACATTTATGTGGCGCTAGAAAGAGTGGTGTTAACAATTGTTTGCTGCCTCATACTGTAAATATTGCATCACCGCAAAACACTTATAGTATTTCATCATGTCAATGTAATGACCAAAGAAAGACTAATTGAAAATAAATGCATTTCAACCAAGAGCTATGACTTTACTGAAGACTGTAATCCAAGGTAATGGATAAAGGTATTGCTATTTACAATCAACAATTAAAGAACATTTTTCAATGCAATCGCCTTTTTTAAAAAGCATAGTCTCTTGCAGATTCTTTAACTAGAGCAAATGTCACTTAACCTACTGTGGTTTATCACAGACAAAATTAATCAACTTAATAATGTATCTTATATACGCATTAAAAATCAGAACCTTATTAAAAAGTTTCATTATGCTGTAACACCAAGATTATGGGGTATTCATGTTTACACCTACACATTCAATCACAGTTCCCACTTTGTTGCTTGGTTTAAACCTTCTTCGGTAATCATCATAAGTGTGCAGTAACTCTCTCAATATATAATAAGGGAGTCTTTTTTGTATCAGTCTTGATTGCCAGCTCTTCACAACCAAGGTTCCCAAGAAATGTATAAACATACAGTACTGAAGTCCTGGAATAAATATGATACTTATCAACCCTTTTAATGCACTGCGGGTAAACCTAAACTTTAAAATTTTACAATGTTTTCTACTGTCACTTTGCCTTGGAAATTTGTCTTTTAGTATCGGTTTATTGTGTATAATACATATTCCAAAGTTTGGGATTTAATATATAACAGATAATGACTACAAATTTAGCTATAACTTCGAGATTAGTTAGTAAACAAACAAATCAGGCTGCCACACTGGGATTTACAAGTGGCACTGAAATCTTATTGCAGAATCTTTATTTAAATTTTTTAATTTTTTATTGGAGTGCTGAAAATAAAAAAAAATAATAAAGAATATAATGTTTGATAATGTCTGATCCAATTAACAGCATGAAGGAGTGCAGATACTTTAGCTGTAGAGAAAAAAAACACCATGCTAAACATTTAACTCCATGCAACTCCATTATTAAGACTGTGTGTGCATGTCTGGAGGATTTACTGCCATTTTTATTTCTTTAACATTGCTGTTTGTATGACATTATTGCCATGGATGAGTCGGGGTCATTTTTCCTGAATGGATCTCCATGCCTAAGCAAAAGGCTTAAAGGAAAATCGATCACCAGCCCGTGCTGAAACAACTGGGAAACACTGAGGCATGAAATTTTAAAAAACTGCTGTGTCAGTGCACAGAGCACCCTCTCAAAATCCTCACTCACGAGTATGTTAGAACCAGCAGCCTGATGCTGCTGTGGTAATGACATAATATTATTATGATGTGTTGATATTACATAGCAATTATTACATGTCACAATAAAAGCCACCACATATTAACTGCACTGTTTCCTTCATGGAATGATTTACTCCTTTTTCATTGTAAAATTTGGAGAATCATTATTGCTACATCATTGCTACAGTTTTTCACATTTGGGCATGGTAAGATTTTACACTATATTCAATCTGTATTGATGTTTTTCTAGAAATTACAAAATGTGTCCTCTTATACACAGGCTAAGAATTTACAAAAAATACAATACAGCAGATTGGTGGAATGACGTTTTATGAACACCTATAAAGGATTTTGATACCTGCAATGCTTTGTGGTACAGTGAAAAAGAATGGTTTTAGGTTCATTTAGAGTAAATAGAGAAGGGTACGTAAACCCAGTAATAAAACAGACAAACAATGGTTTTAGTCTGGTCTTTAGTGCTGTGACAAAATGAGAATATTTTGTCTATAAGCACTAGACATCACATCAGTATCCTTAGGCTTGGCCAGAAAACAACCTAAAGGCAAAGATTCTCTTCAACTGTCTCTTTACATAGAAGAGCTCAAAAGAATGATGTGGAGGCACTTGACAGGCCTCCTATAGACGAGAGGTGCTGTGCTTTAAAATGCCGCCATGCATCACCCAGGAGCAGAACCTTGGCTAGAATCCACTGTCCTGCAAGGAATAATAGAGGGCAGCTGCATATACACTATACAGTACACTGCAAGAGGGATAGAGCCTGTCTGCAGGTTCTCCATCAGCGTTGTCTTGAGCTGGCCATGAATTATTTAAGGTTCACATCTGGCTTCATTGTTACATGACATGAATATGGCCATCATAATGCAAACTGCAGGGGTAGTTAATTCGAAGACTGGACTTCATGGTGTATTATCAAACCATTAGTAGTAGATGGGTAGTAGTGGGGACACAGGAGACAGGTTGGAGCATGTCTGGGAATTGTTTTTAAAAGTGTACCTTTGTACCTGCAGAATCATAACAGAAAAGAAACATAAAATAAAAGGTTATATAACTATTTAAAATCAATATTACCTATGCTTATGTTTATTGTATATCTAATGCAATCCATGTATGTTCTCATGGTTTGAATTCTGAATGATTTCTAAGTAAGCAAGTGAGCCTCTCCTCCAGGCATTCAACATCACTCCCACTCTTACACACCATTCGAGCAAAGCAGGGCAAGTTCTACTCGTGGGCAGGAGTGACACTTGGGTCTGTATTTATGAATCGTTGGAAAGTGTTTGAGCAAGTACGCAACAATGTTTCATTTATACAGGCATCTGAATTTTTTTACTTTTTAAAGGTATTCTCCGATTATCTGAACACAGAACCTCTCAGAAATCGTAGGAATGCACCTCACTTTCATCGACTACGACCTGTTCACAAGAGTTTGATTCCGCAGAGTCCAAATTAGTGGTGTTTTTTTTTTTCAAAAATGGAAAGAACTGATATTCTGACGAATCTTAGAAATACAACATCAATGTTGTTGGAAATTCCCAAATCACGTGTATGACAGAACCATGATATCATCGGCTGTGATCAAACCTCTCCCTTCAGAAGTTTAGAATTCCAAATCAGATACACATACTAATAAAAGTAATGATTATTATTATTATTTACATTTATATAATGCTTTTCCAGACACTTCACTCAAAGCGCTTTACAGGTGCACCAGAATGCTCACCACACATCAGCTATCAGTGGATAAGAGTTGGTAACACTCCCTACTCTTTTCAAGAAAAACCCTGGGATTTTTGATGACCACAGAGAGTAAGATGACAGATGACATTTTGATGGCAATCAATGATTCGGGACCTGCTACTATCACTGAACCAATCTGATGATTTTGCACATGAAAACACTGAAGAATTTGTTCAACTTCATTTTGAATCCATTAAAGTATGAACTGGACACAGGCGTAACAAAGGAAAGCAGTGCCGCTTTGTGTGACTTATATACTGAAAAAAATAATTTTGTCTTGAACAGCTATACATTCAGTGAATACACTTAATAGGAACTGTTTGAATACAATGATTAAGGCTGTTCATTTTTTGCCAAAGGCTGACATTTATTTTTTAATGCCCATGAATTTTCAAACTAGTCCTCATAATTAGGAGGGTACTTTCTAATAAGAATTTAATGGAAGCTAGATTATACTGCAGTGTTAAAAAATAAGTTGTGTTCTAGTATAAAGCACAAAACCTCAATTTTCCACTCACTGACCACCACATTGTTTTCAACATATCACTTTGAAAAAACCTCAAGTTTCTTTAACATGATACAGTATATACTATGTGGTTCAGTTTTTTATTTAAATTCATGGTCATTAAGCCTATTAGGTACTTCAAGACCTAATGCTTCAAGACCTCTGTGGCTCTGTGGCTAAGGAGCTACACCTGTGGCTGGAAGATTGCCAGTTCAAATCCCGCAGCCGGCAGAGGAATCCTACTCCGTTGGGCCCCTGAGCAAGGCCCTTAACCCCCACTGCTCCAGGGGTGCTGTATGAATGGCTGACCCTGCACTCTGACCCCAAGTTTCTCTCTACCCATCTGTGTGCCTGTGCGTCTCATGGAGAGCAAGCTGGGGTATGTGAAAAGAAATTCCTCATGCAAGAAATTGTATATGGTTAATAAAGTGATCTTATCTTATCTAAGACAGAGTTCACATTGAGGGAAATGCTTCACCCACACATTTCATGGAACCTTAGCTGAATCCACAGTTTGAATCGGAGCCAGCAATCTGTGCCATATTGGATTCAAAACACAGCCTAGTGAATGAGTTAAATTTGGACACTTAAGACTTCCGTTAATTAGTGAAATGCCAAAGGTAGTAGAGATTCTTTTCCATTTGCAAAGATGCAGCTCAATGAAAAGCCTACGCCAACAGATGGACGACGTGCTCCTACACAGAGGACGCATGCTGATTACCAAGCCTGAAGTCCAACAGAAAAAGAGTTTGCAGTAGAAATGCACACTTACTATGTCCGCTGGCATTACATGGGGAAAAAAGTTAATGATTCGAGTGATATTTTACATTGTCAACTATTCATTAAAGGCACTGGAATGGGCTGGTTTTACAAGACCGCAACAGCACAACAAACAACATGCACATGGCCTTCTGAGTCCAGCACACACCTGTCCTTCTCTCTGGGTAAACATCAAACCAATCAACAAAGACACGACTGGGACAAAGATAAACATAACAGACATTGTCATGTTTACAACTGTGCCCGCCATCAGGAGTGAAAGGCTCCCTGCTCCTTTAAAAAAAGTGGTGAATGATGCAGTTGTGCAGTTTAATTGTTTTAAATAAATTATAATATAGGTTACAAATCTATAGCAATAGACTAATATACAGCAGTCTTTCAAAGCCTATTTAACACGTTGCATTTAAAACATTATTTGAAACATTTTGCTGTGTCAAACAAATGTATATCATCATAGATGCAGCAAATGATATACTATATATATGTCTTCAGATAGCGCTCACTACCACTAGCATCTACAGGAACATGATCATTCCCAGAAGAAGCACTCTCAGATCAGATCAGGAGTTTGCTGCCCTTTGCTTCATGTCTTTCTCTCTGACAGACCATGCAGTCAGAATCCTCATGTCTCCCGAGGTATGTGTTAAGACTCATAAAGTAAGGCAGTCCCTCAGTCCTTATTTTTTATTTTCAATGCATTTTTTACCAGGAGTATTAACGTGTGTTGCAGTGCACTTGTGCCTTACTGAAGTAACTTATAATCTTTCATTTAACCCTTCGTTAGAGTGGTTTGTGTAAGAGAAGCAGTGCTTTACAGTGTGAAAGAACAGAGAGACTCAAATCAAAGTGGCACAGGAGACAAGGCAAGTTATTGCAATAATTAGGTTTCCAAGCAGCCTGAGGCTAGAAACCTAACATTTTTCTAAGATTTTACCTTTTTGTCTTTTCTTTTTCCTCAACTTCAAATAGTTCCTGATCAAAAACTGCTTAGCCAATCAACTACAGTCTTGGCAGGTAACTTTGTGGTACTGTGAAAAGAGAATTCAGCTTTGAAAAAAACATTCCTCTATAAGCAAATATGTCAGGTGGATATATAAAAAAAAATCTTTCAGATTGTTTTCAGGAAAAAGCCAAGTGATTAATCTGAGACAAAATTTCTGCTGTCAACCAATTAAAACTGTTGAAACATTTTGCATGCTTCAAAATGTTCTTGTCAGCTGTCAAAGAACAATCACAGCAGTTACATTTCCTAGGACAACACAATTCATGTTTGAAAACAGTTGTGTTCCTGTGTCAGCAAAGCTGGCCAGCTGCATTCTCAGTAAAATGTTTTAAAATATACTTTTCAACCAGCTGATTTGAAACTGATTAGAGATGCATATTACCCTAACCAGCAAATCTTTGGAAGGTGGGAGGAAACTGAGGTACCCAGCAAAAATCCACATGGACACCAGGACAACATGCAAACCCCATACTCATACAGTAAGCACTCCAGTCCAGAATCGAACCCAGGACCCAGAGGCCGTGATGCAGTAGCTCTAACTGCAATGCCACCATGCTGTCCTTGTCTGTCAAGTAATTGAAATCCAGTTGTAGGACAGGGGTGTTAAGTGTGGTTGTTTTGCAACAGAAGGGAATTGTACAAACAGATCAGTATATACTTTATTTGAGCTGAAAGGAAGAAAATGCTCTGGGCAGGTCAGTATGTCTTGGAACTATGTGAGGTAACCCGTGCAAACTCCGGGAGAACATACACTGTTACCTCCATACAGACTGTACCCAGGGCTGCAAGGTAGCAATGCAGCAATGCTAACCTCTGCATGACTATGCCACACCTTTTTTTAATAAAATTGAATAAAATCAAGTTATTCTATTAAACTTTTAAACAGCCCGTGGCTGACACTGACAAAATGCTCATAATAAAGCACTGATAATGGAGCAAATTTCTCAGGTATAACATATCGAGAGTAACTAGGGAGCTAGCCTGCTAAGTTTCCAGTTTTAAGTCATAACAGCACACAGCTTTTCACAGGGAAAATGGGATTAGGACTGGCAAGGGCTGACTGACGCAGAATTGACATTCATTCATATTGGCACTTCTGCAATGTTGCAAATATCAGAAGTTATGCACTTCCCAGGAGATAACAGCTACAGTCTTCATTCTTCTATGTTTTCCAGTTACGTCAGTTGAAATGTGAGAAGAGAGATAAGATTGAGTGTTGACTTCAATAATACCCAGACAGAGGTGACAAGGAACAGGCCAGAGAGAGAATGGCCAGCAGCAATAGAGCAGGCTAGGCTGTACCGACAGCACTGCCAAAAGAGCTGATGTTTAGCTCTAACAATGCACATTAAAGCTTCTCTACAGGCTATTCTGCAGAGGCTGCAGTAACAGAAAATCTATTGCAAAAGCCCTAAAGGTAACTCAAGGATTCAGCAGAACAGACATGGGCAAATATATATGATATTATTTGAATGAATTAATGTGAATTAAGTGAACTTCTCATTTACATACAACTATTAATTAGAACTATTAATAAATGTTTGAGTAACAGGTAAACAAGGACTGAGTTTGTGCAGCCTTGTCGTATGTTATGGTAATTTTGGTCCTCACTATACAGGTGAGTCGAAACATGTCAGGCCACAATCAAAAGACATTTTAAAGGACCTCAGAAAAAGAGTAGTCAATGCTCCTCAGTATGAAGATAGTTTACAAAACCATTTCTAAGCACTGAGACTCTATCCACTGTCAGTTGGAACAAATTAATACAGTCAACACCACACTGACCCAGAAAACAGTTGTTCTGCCACAATCTCCCCAAGAGCAACCCAGAAGATCTTTCAGGAAGTCACAGAGGACCCCAGAATCACAGCTAAGCATCTACAGGCCAAGGTTTAACTTGGTTTATACCTCAGCCATCAGGAAAGACTGAACGAAAAAACTAATGCAAAGGTAGCCAAGAAGAAACCAATCCTCTAAAAACAAACATGGCCGCCCATCTCTAGCTCACCCTGGACTGCTAGAAGAATGTTCCATGCACAGACAAGTGAAAAAATCAGCTTTTTGGCCACAATTCAAAATGCTTTGTGTGGTGAAAGTCAAACACTTTCGGTTTTCTTTCAAAAGAAGCCACCCGGTAAAGTAGCTTACATGTAGATTCTTTTCAAGGAAAATGCATTGTTTTTGGTAATCATTAACTCACATCTTTACTGTTGCCTCCAACATAGTCTCTGGGAAAATTAGGCTAAATCCAAATGAGAGTTTGTAACATTTCACAAATTACATGACAGTCCTGCCAATTCACAGCTTCCCACACTACAGAGAACCAAGCTAGTTTTTAACATCAGGACACTTTTGTGCTGCAGTTCTTGATGCAATAATAAAAGTACAATGGGAACTAGAGTATATCACATGCTCATTGCTTTTGTAGTTCTGAGTATTTTTCATTAAGCAAGCATGTTATACCAGTAAACAATGTTTTTGCTACATCAAGCTGCACCAGTAGTCATACTCATACTCTGCTGCTCCCTCAAAATTCTGATCTTTCCCCTGATACATCTTACCAGTTTAGGAAAACAACTTTTTAGAGCGAAAATTGCAAACATCAACCAAAAGCTACAAGAGGGGACAAAAAAAACCCTGAAGTGCAAACTCACCGCTGGGTCACTGCTAGAAGTGAACCTGTACGCCATCAAATCATCCCGGAAAGAGGACAATCAGTCTCACAATCCGAGAAATGTCTGCACAAGACACAGCCCTCCTGTTTTAGGGAAATAGATGGGATCATGCCACCCTGCTCTTGAAAGCCCAGCTGCACAAAGATAATACTGCCTCTAGGGATTCAAGCAAGAAGCTTTAAATCAAAAGGAAAACGGAGAGGACCATTTAGCCCGACAACACCTTAATTTAAAAAACTAATCCGTTTATAGCCTGTGCTGGCAGTCATATAAATTAAAATCTTCAGGACCAGAGAGAGAATATAACGAAAGGTGGCAACGGCAAAAGACAGGAAGAAACCCAGCTTAAAATCACAACCGAGTGCCCACAGATTCAGTTTTAAAAACATCTGAATGTACCCATTTCCTCTGTATTTCTGATGTGGGGAACGCCAGTCTTTTCTACTGCGATTCTTAAGACTGTAGTCAGTGAGTGAATTTAAAAACGAGGAGACGAGGCACTTCTTTACACAAAGGATTGTGGGAGGCTGGAATAAGTTACCCAGACACGTTGTCAAAGCTGAAACTCTGACTTCTACATGAAGCAGCAATCAAACAAGCCACAAATTTCTTCCTCTCGATTGTAGACTTTCTTCTTTTAACATGAAGCCCACATAAGTGAAACCACAAGTGTTTCATGTTTTCATCTTGACTTCTGTCATTGACATTACTGCCTGACATTCAGAGATTAGTCTTTTAACAATAACATCTTTATTGAACTCACTTCGACTCATTCTTTCAAACTGTTTTCAGCAGTCACATCACTGTTCCCCAGAGCTGTACAGTGTGACAGCAGTAATACAGCAATATTGCAACTGCTGTTTAATGCAACAAAACAACAGAACGGTGGACAACAGTATACCAGTAATACTGTACAAACACTTAGCCATCTTCTAACTGCTTCTTCCAATCCAGGCTTGCAGGGGAACTGGAGTTTATTTTGGCAGGTAACATGCATGAGGCAGGATACACCCTGGATGGGACACCAGTCCATCACAGGGCACACACAGACACAACCACGCACAAACTCACACCAGGTTCAATTAGCACAGGAGGCAGTTAACCAATCAGTACAGTGTGTCTTCAGACTGTGGGAGGAAACCTACACAAACACGGGGAGAATATACTAACTCCACACAGGTCCAGAATTGAATGCAGGGTCTCAGAGCCGTAAGGCTGCAATTCTAACCACTGTAAAACCCAAAAGCAAACATAACCTACAAAAAGGTATTTGTACCCTAAAAACAAGTAGCATTACCACCTACCACCTGTTGTTGCTAGAATTCTCCAGCTGAGCAAGGCTGGGCTTGATCAGTTCTGGGATGAGTTCTAATGCTGTTGTTTTCAGGAAAGGGCCAAAAAATATGCTAGGGAGCTGTGAGGAAGTTCAGTTTTCTTTATAAAAAGGTACACAATAAATGAAAGGAAACCAGGACATGATAAGACACGGTTAGACAAGACCAATCTGATTGATTTAAACCATCATTGAGTCACAAACAGAAACAGGGCAGTTCTAAGTCTTTCCCACAATTAACACCTCATAGCAAACAGTACAAATGACAATGAATCCTGCAAATAAACCATAAATAATACTGACAGCTTTCCACACAGCCATCTTTCAAATGCTTCAGACCATCACACCGCGATGAAAAGAACAAAACTGCACTGTTCAAAAACAATGGGGAAGCAAATAAGGAAGTTAGAGCCATATAAACCATGCAGACTTGGTAAATGTTGGAGACCCAGCATGTTCCCTTTACCAAGCCTCAGCTCCCATAACCCATTAAAGCTCAAATTTAGAGAGCCCAATTTTAACTGAATAATTTTACTCCATTCCATGTTGCCAAAAATGTACCTACAGTAAATACTGTACGATACTGCTCAGCAAAGGTAACTTACCTGTTGACTGCAGCATCGCCTGGGCAGCTGATCGATTTGCTGCTGTGCACAGCCAATACATGCCAGAACTGCCTTTGTCTGGTAAGTTTGGGCATTACAAACATACAGTATGAGCTTGTGAGACCTCGTCTGTAGCAGAACAGTTGGCACTTCAGGAAGAGTGAAGAATGGCTTGCACAACCACGATGTTATTGAGGGAGGGTAAACTGCACAGCAGACAAAATTATGGACCATTATCTGCAGGAAAATCTGTACTACTTCCCAGGACATCTGCCTCAAACCCAGAACCACTGCAACAAAACCTGGACAGCTGACAACATACAGTAGGTAAAACCAGAAAGTTGCACACAGTTGAAAACTTGGTAATAAACAGGGTACAAGTTAATAGTAATAGAAATGGAGAGGAAGAGATACTTCATCAAAGTTACTGAAGCACTACAGTGCGGGACGTCTCATTCAGTCTTTTTTTGGCAGATGTTGCAGCTAATCAGTCAGCGACCCTGATCAATCTTTGTTCTCATGACAAACCAGTGGCTCCATAATCGTGGGGATTAATGGTTTTCGTCATCTGCTCCACAGCCACACGGATCCATGTAGCAAAATGAGCTTACAGAAAATGGCTCGTTTGCACACACATTCGGACAAACTGATTCATTCCTTCTCCTGGGTTATCAATCTATCATTGCTGGTACTCTGAGGAATGATACCATTATCTTTAAGATAAGGATAAAAAAAATATCTTGAACTGTACCGGAAAAAATTAGAGACCAAAAATAAGTAAATCTACTCTTTATTACTCTGCAATTTTTTAAATGAAGGCTGACTAATTTGGCTAAATAATTTTTTATATTCATAGTTATCAACCAAATAAATGCACTTGTATAGCAACGTATGAATGCAGTAATACTGTTTCAATTAAAGAAATCCCTCTGAGTGGCAAACTCATGGTGTTATTGCAGCTCATTCCAGGACCTTGGTCAGCCCCCAGTCAATGTACCATGTGCTTGTGTGAGTGAAAAGGAGTGGCAATTTCATCCAAGCTCTGACTCAACTCATCAGTTGCTGATTATTAAGGATACTGAAGTATTTCTTTCTTAGCAGAATACTCTACTGGCATCAGACTTTCAGTTTTGTTTTTTCATTGTTTGAACTGAAAAAAACTTTTTCAGTTAGCCAAGTCTTTAGGTTAGTGCTTTGACTGGGCAGGTGCCTCTCTAGGGGAATGAAGAGATGATCATCACCAGGTGATTGATCTGTGTGGTGAGTTGGATGGTTCAGCAACTCAAACCCATACCACCGCGAAGAGAGGACACTGTGATTGGCCAGAGGCATGACGGTGCCCTGACACAGCAAATCAAATTATTTTCCACAAAAGACTTCAAGGTTGTTTATATCAATCAGCTGACCCATGCTTTTAATTGTCAGTCTCCAGTGTACATTTACTGAATGTTATATCTCCACTATCTATTCTCTAAGAACTATGGAAAAATAAGGAATTTTCAAGAGCTATCAGTTTAAATTAATTAAATTGAAGCTCAAATGGCAAACTTTGTCACCATGCCCTTTCAACGTGCTTCATACATTCTGTTTTACTTCCCATTTAAGATTGAAATATAAATTTTGACTGAATTATGAAGCTTACAATCTCATAAAATATTATAATATGCTAACAACAAAATACCTAGGCTACACAGTGTACAGATCTTTTTGCAGTGGAAGAACACACAACCTACAGCAGAGAACTGAACAGCATAGCACTTCATTTGAGGAAAATACTTTTACAGAGCTATTCTGGCAACAATTCAGCAGCATCTTCAGTGAAGCCAGATACAGGAAAATTCTTCAGATTCCTGAAACCTTCTATTCAACAGTTCCCATACTATAATTGTACTGTAAGTATAATTTTTCCTGGGCACCTATGAAACCTCTTTGGACACTGCGTTTTTATGAATGATAGCTGATCACTCGTCTTTGGCAAGGGTGTCAAACTGAAAAGAGTAATTCCTTCAAGAGTGGATGTTATTTTTTTCTGAAATTTAATTGAAGGAAACTCTGAGAAAATTAATCAGTGCGTAGGAGTGTGTGCACTTCCACTGTACTAATCTCCCTCTAGTTCTAATGTCATACTTTCCTTCTCTTTGCCTTTAATGCACTTGTGAATTTGCCCTGTCTGCTGTCTCGCCTGCTTTGTGCTTTCCCTGAAGTCACAACCACACCAACCTGACAGCTTCAGTGCAGACACAGTGAAGGGCGCTTAAAAGTAGGTTCCATTATCATAAGTGTTCACTCAGAGCTCAATGTCAGGCCAGTCTCATGCAAGGGTACAATGTGTTTTCCTTTTAAAAGTAGTGTATGCAGTAAAAAAAAATCATCAGATATAAGTTGTGTTTTCAGTACATCTTCAGTCTTGTAGTAGCCTGTATGTCAAAATAATAATTTTACTAATATTATCTGCAGTACATCACAGGGAATTAAAACTGTGCAATTACAAAATATCTGATAGAGGCCTAACTTCTAAAATGTATGAGCTTATTAGATTTACAGAGCTTAAGGAGATAAGTATGAAAAAGGTATGTTTACGCTCACACATCTTTTTCATCTCTCAGACAATGTGGGAAATCAATAAAAAAACATGATATCACTATATACAGTTTAATGAGAAGTTCAGAAATTATATCACTAGATGATGTATTAATATTGTATAATGTACAACTAACATCTCATTTAGAAAGCTTTAATTGTGATAAAAAGATATTACTGCTCTGGAATCATTACACAGAAGAGCAAGCAGGTCTGTGCTTTTTTGCTGAAAGGAATCTCTTACCCTCAGTGGCAAAGTCTGAACACAGAAGATAACAAGGGAATTTCATTCAAGTATTAAAAACTTGTGATATAATATGATATAGTGAATTTCTTCAGAATCGTCAGCTCAAACCAATGGAAACAAATGGAAACCAAGAGAAAGCACATTCAACCGGGAATAGGAGGCAGGTACTTCTTTACATATAGGTTTATAGGACTGTGAAAGAAGCCACCTACTGTAGTCATTTTGTCAAAGCTCAAATCCCAGCTCCTTTCAAGAAATGTTTGGATGAGATCCTCAGATCTATTAGCAACTACATGCCCAAATGAGTTAGACGTGCCAAATTGCCTCTTCCCATTTGCATATTTTAATTGTTCTTATCATCTGTCCTTAATTAAAATAAATTAAAACAGTTCAACATGTTAAACACCACAAATAATATTTCAAATACAATATCAACTACGAGTGTGTGACAGGCTAGATATGCTTTTATCCAGAGAAACTTCTTAACTGTAATGTCTGGGACATGAGTATCACTGATACAAAATACAGTATCTGGAGTATGCATTCTGATTTCATCATCAAATAGATAAGACTTTATTTATCAACGAAGGGAAATTGAGGACTGCTTTAATATAATTGATTTAATTGAATATAATATATATAATATAATTTAAATTCTGCTTTATTAATAACTGTTGTGAATTCTGATCTTTCTTTCTTATAGCCTGTCAAGTTACCTGTCCACACTGATACTTACAGTACTTCACTATTATTATTTTGGGAGATTCAGGATATATTGTTGCATTTCTAATGAAGAAATGAAAAAAATAAGATCTGTAGAAATTCTGAGCTGTAGCAGCTTTTTTCTCTCTTTGTTCTTCAGTACAAAAACACTCACCCTCGTGCTTAGCTTGATGGCAGTGTGAGGGGAGGTTAACGTTTTGAACCCACCTGTGTTAGAAAGTAGAGCTAACACAGTCCTTATCACTCTGAGGGGCAGTATGTCTGGTAGCCATAGATGTACAGTATTGACTAGAAACAGTAGTTTGAAAAAACAGCAATACTCAGGCACACAGTGTTTCTCAAGTTAATTCCCTAAAAGGATGCCAGACTGCAGTCCTCCAGCACTTCATTAGCTGAGATCTACAACAAATAAAGAACCAACCGTATAAGTATTGTTATCCGCATATGCGATATGTTCCAGTGCCCAATCCACACATTAAGGATAATGTTTCTCTTTTACTTTACCATGGCATACTGAATTGGGAGCATCAGGTGACGCCTGAACTGGGCTGAAAGTCAAACTGAAGCAGGGTATCTGAGTTATCATAATACAGACCCTAAATACATAACAACCCGCCCTTCAATTTTAGACAACACATGATTTATATCAGGTAACAAATGAACACCAGTGCCAAAATAAACAATAAGCTGGCATTTTGACACTTTGCTTTTTTGGTTCTGTTTCTTTCTCAAGAAACTCAGTTAACATCCTTCTCTTGAAGCTCATTCAACCAAAATGAAAGCTAAAAATCCATTAATCCAAATCTGAATAAGAAAGCCAGTTGAGAAACGCTGGTAAGAACCAGCCATCTGTCTGCCTGAAAGATCCTCCATTAACTAACACATTCACATTTTTCAAAGTAGCCTAGCTTTTTCGCACTGTGTAATTGCCTGATTACAGGTTTAAAATGACACGACTCAATGCTAGGCTAAATGTGCAAAAAGAACCAGAAACACACACCTCTTTAGAAATAAAAAGGACCCTTTTCAAGATTTAAAATGGGAAAATAGCAAAAATGAGAGTATCTAAGCAACTGTTTCACTACCAGAGCTTTTACAAACTGAAACTGGTCATATCAGGAATTGGACTATACAGTACAGTATCTTCAGAGAATAAAGGATGTACTCTTAAGCTTAATGGATCGGATCTCCCCTTCATGCAGTTTCTCTTCAGCAGTTATCTGATCACTGAATGATCACTAAAGTTGAACCCACAGCATACTGAATTCCTCAGATCTGATTCCCACTGCTCTGCTGTGTTCAGATTGTGCTGTTCTCTGTCCATTGTCATACACGTTATAATCAATGAATCATTAAGGTTTGGGATTGTTCCCTCAGCCCTTAAAAATGCAGACAACACCTTTTAGAAAACCAGGCGTTTGATTATACCATTCTAAGTAATTACTGGCCAATATCTAACATCCATCCACCTGTTCTACCAACTTTATTCAGTGCAGTGTTGCAAGATAGCCAACCGAGCAACAGGGGCAAGTCTGGATTCAACCTGGAAGCGATTCCAGACTATCGCAGGGCAGACACAGACATGGATACAAACACACACCCACACCAGGACCAGTTTTTCCGGAAGAAAAGAAACATCAAGGGTTTTCCAAGTTACATCCCTGGAATTGATTCCATTCCAGAGTTTCTTTTTCTCCTTCACTCTGGAAAAGCAGGAAAAGCAGCCTCTGCAACAGCTCGAGAAGACAGCCCGATCTCAGCCAACAGGGAATCTGCCCTCTTCTGCAGACAACTGCAGTATGTTTGATCAAAGTTTGAACAAAAGCTTCGCTGCCTTCAAAAGCACACAAGCCACAGTGCTATTCACTAATCCTCGCACCAAAAGATTTCATCAACACTCAGACATTCTCTGAAGCATATTAATATTGCACTAATCATTTCACATTAAGATAAATGAAATCCAGCTTGCCAACATAATAATGCAATACAAAGAAACCAGTGATGATAGAGAAATAATGCTGCACTTAAAGAAAAAAAAAACTGCTGGTATCTCATTTCAAAAGCAAATGGAAAAAACGACTTGCATAATTAGATTTTTCTAACCCTGAGTGCAATTCTTCATTTAATTCTCATCTAGGTTTCCTTTGAATGGAATAAACTTGTAAACTTGTTTGGAGGAGGCAGAGTGTTTTGTGGATTAAAGTCAGAAAATGGAAATTAAAGACATATTAAAATGAAGTGGAAAATGTATGCACCCAAACAAAAACAGATGATTAACATATTTTAAGCACATCATGGAAGTCCACTGCAGTCTGTCAAGTAAAAAAAAACAGACTATCGCTTAAAACTTAGAACAAAGCTGATCACTTACAAATAATATTAGCATATTTGTACTGTATACCTGAAAAATTAAATTTTGTCTAAAGCTCTCGCAGCTGAGAAAACCCACCTCCCATGATTTATCAGATTTTCAGATCATGGAGAATTGCTGCACAAAGTGTAATCATTCAACTTTAATTACTAACATACAGTGTATTTAAAAACGTAAAAACAAGACATGCCAATCTGTACTCAGCATTAAAAAAAATGAAGCCATTTGTATGTTAACATAGAAAGTTAAAGATCTTCTGCACTTTCTTCCACAGGTTTTTAGTCATCCATTGTGATTTTATCTTAAAAAGGCACTTTTGTCTACCTTCTAAAAAACTTCTGCTTAATTATCTGGCTACTTCCTGCATGTTTAGTGGATCCTTAAGGATTTATAATACATGACTACACACTTTCCAGTTGTAGCTTCCTGGACTGGTTTGGGGAGATTTAAATTAAAGAGCAAATGCAATATGTAATTCTCAAAATTTGAAGCTCCTGTAAATCTAAAAAAAGGTGAGAAAACTAAAACCAGTGGTTAGGAAATTAACTTGAAATTAAAACTTAAGAAATACAAAAGTTACAAAACGACCATTTATAAAATAACAATAACATAGACAGACATATCTTGTCAGTCAGTTCTCCCTTATGCAATCATCTCTGTTTAGTAAAGCAAAAGGTTTTTCCGGCAATGCTAAAATGTCAGTGTCAGATGGTGTTCTCTAGGTAGTTAAAATTAATATTTTTTTCTACAACAGGAGCACATTTTATCTTATTTTACTTCTATAAGGTTATATCATTAAAAAAAACAAACAAAGCAAATGACAAAATGAACTCACCTCTCCCTTTGGAGTCCTGCCTATACTTTAGAACAGCACTTTCTATCTGCTATGGGACAGACTACATGCTGATCCCCACAGACAGCACCAAAGACAACAGAGTTTCACTGTGGCATGTTTACCTTTGCCGTCAAGAAAACACCTGTAATCTCATGTCTTTTCCAAAGAACTGCCCTGCTTTGCTGTATAGGGCTTATATAAATCACCTGTGCCTAATTACTGGACTGTCAGGAGCCATTTTGGCTCAGCCACTACATGTTTGCCCACAGAGCCAAAATGGCCACCTCAGGTGAGTCTTCCATTAAGTAATGTAAACTCCCTCATGGTCAGTTAAGCCAGTCCCAGGTGCTACAACCCATGAAAAGTGGTATGGTCTTGATGTCCAGTTATTTCAGCATTGTGTTGTGATACACAGTATTGTATTAACTATCTACCAGCCGCTAAGGACAAAAATCCATTATAACCAACCACTTTAATGTTTCCCTTATTCAGTAGTGCTGTAGGACCATGTGATAAGATTCAATATACCAATACCACTCTGGAGACACAACACTCTCAAAGCTCACACAATGAAACAGTCAGGCTTTTTGATCTGTGCAGACCAAGAACATGTGATTTACTCTTTGATGCCACGTGGATATCTACAGTCATAACTAAGAATACCAGCAGAGGTATTAAGCTAATTCTCTAATTTCATCCCTCTATCGTTTTACTCCTACTCACTGCTCAGCATCTGTTAGGGATCCTGACTTCCAACAAAAATGAATTTCAGACTATTGTATGTCATTATAATTTGAAGATATCAACATATAAACATCAACAGACAACTGAATCTGTTGAATATTGCACATAATAAAAAGAAGGTGCCGCATGTCACAAAGACTCTAAAAACAAGTGAAGGTTATGCAGCTGCCAACTGCTCTGTGAAATCTCCAGGTCCCAAGAAAGAGCTACTTCCTATGCAACTGTATCTGGTCAGTACAGCGCATGACTGCCAAAGGACATAATGACACGAATTCTGAACCATTCAGCACATGGCACGGTATTCACAGGAGTTTAGGGTAAATTAACAACTATGAAATCACGCTGACATCTTACGAATTTAGGCCCTATATCTGTATCTATGAAAACTTTAACATGGAGCCAATATCTCTGATGAAAAGATCCAAATCAGATCATTAGATTGATCTTTTAACCAGTGTTTCTCGGGTTTTCCACCATTATGCTCATTAGGACCATCCTCTCCCGCAGTTACAAGGCACACTGCCACAACCAGCCACTTACTGCAGCTCATCAAACCGTCTCTGCGTTGGGCGTTTTGACTTGTGCGTCTCAGCATTCATTGTATAAAAACACAATAACTCACTGATGACTCAAACCTGGCTAAAACAAATAAAGAACTTTCACACTCACATGATGGAGTAAGGAGTTTTTGTGGACGTCATGCAAAAGAACAGGAAAGGATTCATAATCTGTCTTGGTTCTGACAGGCATGCGAAAGAACAGCACAAACCTAGACAAAGTGCACACTGGAAACAGCAATTTCATGTCCTTCTTGTAATACCCTCTTCGGTTAGTGTAGCATATTCTGAGTTATAGCCAAGTCCTGATCTATATAATCCAAAGAGTAAAGCATCTCACAGACAAAGTAACGAGCTGACCCTTCCAGAAACGTCACCACCCACCTCATTTCAATAATGCAATTAAACAACTTCAATAATGCAGTTAATAAACAATTACAAAGATCACTAATTTATATTTAAAAAATATTGTTTTCCTGTAAATACCATCCTGTAAATACAAATCGAGATTCTCTGCAGAATTATACACCAATATACATTTTTTATTTGCCTAAGAACATGGAATAATTTTCTTTTCCAGAAATTGGTGAATCCCTGATAAATTCTGATGGGCCCTATCATGCTGATTAAACATCAGGGCAAGATGACACCAGCAACTACGTGTGACTCTGTGAGGGAGTCAGTACCGGAGAAGTATGAAGATTTCCAGGGCTTCGTTAAAACAGGGATAAGCACAAGAAAACTGCAAAGGCATGTAAAGGCTTCTGAAAGGAAACAACCTGTGTTCTCATTCTGACCAGAATTAGCCATCAAAAGTCATATCACAGATTATCCAGCATTAGCAGTGGCAGTATTAGGATGGAATTCCTTATCAATACTGTCCTGTCAAAGATATTGTAATAAATAGAATTTTATTGTAGAGTTCTTTTGTCAATATTGAGCTTTTTTTCTTGTTTTTAATTGGAGTAAACAGCACTACTACATGAATTATAGGTCATCTACAGTTTAAACACAGCAGCAATAAAGTGATTTATTTATTTACAGAAAACGTCCTCTTTCAAAAGATTGAGATCTCTGACCCTCCATCATCCGATGTATGTAGCAAGGGCCTAGTTCTTACTCCTTCCATCCACTAAGGTTGTGTCCACAGACCCCAACTGTTCTCTCTCCACTCCTGCTCCACTGTGCATTTCATCTTCTCCCATGCTCTCTTATGTTATTTCAAAGTGATAAATACCGCCAGCCTATTCCCCTCCTCTTGTGCCAAGATCTTTGGTATAACTCAAGACCCTCCCTCTTCTATCCCAAAACATTCTTTCTCTTGCCTGCTGCTGACACTTCTTTTTGAGCAACACTCACAGGATCTGCCCTTTTCTCACCCACTGTTCTGCACAGCTTCTAGTCCTGGTATTATCTAGCCTAGACCATTGGAACACTCTCTTTGCCAAATCCCTGCCAACACCATCTGCCTACTTCCACTCATCAAGATTTCTGAAGTTGCCCTGGTCCTTTTTCCTCCTTTTTCCTTTCTTCTTTTCTCATGCTTCTCCCATCTCTCCACTGGCCTCCTATTGCTACAGGCATTTGATTCAAAACCAGACCAGTTTACCTGCTACCTGTCTTCAGACTCTCACCCCTTCCTAACCTCCCTCCCCAGACATTCTGCACCCCTCTCCCAAGCCCTTGTTTATTTGCCATTCTTGCCCCTAAGTTGTGAGATGAACTACCCACAGAACTCAGGACTGCTTAGACCCCGACCACCTTTCATCACCTGTTCAGGACTTCATTTCTTGAGACAGCGCCCATGATCTTACAGTGCTCTGTCCTTCAGTGATTCTTCTACCCTATTGCCCTAGTGTGTTTCATTCTTAAACTGATACTCTAACTTCCTAACAGCAATTACTTACTGCAGACAAGATACTAAGCTCTATAGGTTGTTTATGTTACAACGTTATTTTTTTGTAGCCAAACTATCACTATACAATGTAAATGACCATTTCATTTTTTGCTTAGACTTTTTCTTGTCCAGTATGTACTAACCTCATTGTCATTTTATCAGTTTAATTTATTGGTACCTTTACAATTGTTCCCTGTAATTCCACTTTATATATTTTCTATACAGACCCCCTGAACAAAGCCTTCTGCTAAGAGACTTATAATAATAACAGCATCCAGCACAGCGATGCTTCTCTTAGTGCCACACTAATATGATTTTTTTGTTTTAATTGCCTATCCAGAAGGATACTGCATGTAAAGAAAGGGTTTAGTCTGAAGGGCATGCACTGCTGAAACAGCTTTGCAGTGAGTAAAATGCACGGCCTTGAGAGAAAAGCTTAGATATTTTTTCTATTGTACCACAGGGAGGAAAGCTTCAGTCATCCGGCACAAGTTCTGCAACAGGCAACAAGGTTCTTCAGCAGATAATTTAATTCACAACTGAGACCGAAATCGTCACATCACTGGAGGCAATATCACAGCTGCCAAGGAAGGCAAAGAATGGATTATCCTGACAGGTTGCACCAAAAACAAACTTCCCGATCTACAAATGGCTATTTATGAGGTGAAGTGAGGGTCTATTCCCTCCCGATCTACAGTATGTTCACATTTTAAGAATAATTATATTTCTTTCTTAGAAACTAGGAATATAAGTACAGCCAAAGGCTTCACCTGCTTCAGAACAAGCTTGTCCAGGAACTAAATTAATCATAAAACGGTACTGAAACTCCTTGGAGGAAACTACAGACTTCTAGCCTCTTGAAGATGTATTCATCTTCATAGCCTGGTTTTAATTTCTGCAAGCAAAAGTAGTTGCACACAGCAGTAAAAGAACTATATCTAGAAAAGAGCTTGTTTGGAGGATGTCATGCATTTGAATATCAATGAAGAACGTCAACACACAACAGCACATGAAGCTGGAAACCCTGAGCATCTCAATTTTCTGAGTACATTTCAAAACCTGTTAACTCAGCTTTGTTCAGATGAATGACCAAGCTGGAATTGACCAAAATCTTCTGTCTAATAAATAGCCCAGCCTCGCATGTTGTAAGCCTCTGAGCTGTTTTAGCCTACAAGTCCTCCTTAGAAATTGCAGTTTGGAAACTCAGAATGCAAACCGGGTTTGAAGTGATGGATTTGCAGTCATCAAGGGACGTTGGTGTGCTGCCAACTTGGTCACCAGCTATAAGGATTTCTAGACAAGGCAATAAAAAATACCTGGAACTACTAAATGAAAGGAGCTATAATGTATCCTGAATGGCCAAGTGCAAAGATTTAGTGCATACACTTCCTATTTTATGTGCCTGGGTGGTTTTTAAGGTAAATATTCACACAAAACAGGTTTTGTATTTTCATGCCTACACAAAAATACCAGCTCAGTAAATGTAAGTGCAAAAAAAGGGTATATATCTCGAGAAATCAATAAACAGTATTTATGAGCATCCCACATTACTCCCACAGTTCACAGCAAATTTCCGTTTTAACCCAGAAACACCCATGATCATATGCACCAGAGTACAGTGCATCCGTAAATTCGTGGATATCACATTGAAGCACTGACAATTTATTAATATCCCTAAGAAAATCACTATCCAAGAGGCAGTCTTAACATTTGGCAAAAAAAAAACAGCTTTGTGTGTGATAATGCAGCACTGCAACAAAATGCAAAAAAAAAACCCTCAGTTAAATGAATCCCCTTTTGCTATGTATTCATCTTTCTCCTCGTATAGATTTACATGATAGTAGTGTGGGAGTTTAAAGTTTAAATCAGGTTATGGAAAGTGATACTGACCAAACCAAAATGTATCAAACAAAGAGCCTCGTTAATGACACATGAAACAGCACTGTAACAACCCGACGATGCAGGCCCTGGTCACCTCTCCGTCTCTGGCTGCGAGAGCTGTATGCAGTGTTCTTCCCTCACCTGTTTTTGACAACCTAAATAAAACTGGGAACACTTCTTGTCACGCAGAAACGAAAATATAAAATAATAAGCCTTGGTGTGATGAAATAAAGTATTTGTTTCAGTAAGTACATACTGTATATAGGTTTAATGACTATAATATTAAAATTATGCTTTTTACCATAGTGCTCAGAAGCCAACACAGTTAGAATTTTCAATGGGAAAATAATTTTTGATCTTAGTGGTGAAAACATTAAGTGTATAATTTTTTATTACCAATATAAGTGTTCTTCTTAACCTGCCATTTGGCGCTTATGGTTTTGTCGTGGTATATTAAAAGGCTGTGGGTGGAGGCATGTTTCGGTCTGTTTCACAGACAGTGCGGGCATCTTTGACTGCTGAACGTTCATTCTACTAAGTACTCAAGACCTCACGGTACCTGTAGCAGGAAGTGTATTTTCCCAACTTATCATGATCACACAGCCCTCTGTTAGCGTACTGCCCGTCTTTTTGCTGACCTTTCACATTGTGGTAAAAGCCATTGTATCCAATGCGGCTTACCATGACTTATTACACATCCTCAACAGACACTCCAGTCCTAGTAACGTGCAGACTGAATACACATACAGTGTACACAGTACAGACTGAATACATGGTGTGCTCTCCCTAGCACACAATAGAAAACTTAAAAGTCAACTAAACAGACTACAATTAGCTTTGTACCCTCCAAAACAAGCTTCGGTTATTCACTGAAGCTTCATAAGTACAAAACTAAAATATATTGGCTGTTGTGTATCTTGTACCCGTGGGAGTTGAGCACCAAACATTTGCAACAGGTGATATTACTATCATTTTTGAAGGATTCCACAGGCACCAGTTCCTTAATTGTTGCTGGTCTTTCACAGCTGTGCTAGGGCTGCTGAGTGGGCATATCTTGTCTTTGATGCAGAAGGCAGGATCCACAGTATCAGATACAGTACACTTCTCTGCCAACAATTACTATACATAACAATTTCCAGTAAATTGAATTAGAATTTTCTTAGAATTAGAATCTACTGCACGAACTGTTCTATTGCGCCGCAAAGCCAAGAGCTTTGTAGTTTACTGAAATGAACATTAGGAGTATGACAGCCCCCAAAGGCCTCTGCTGTGATTTATACATTGAAGGGATCACCTTGTCCAATGAGACAACCAGACAAGACCTAAGTCAATACAGTTACTCACTCATTCTCAGAAGGAAAACCGCCAAGCAGGCAACAAAATCTGCGACACAATTATACAAATAGTTTAACAGGTGTAAACGAATATTACGAATGAAAGAAATCAGGTGGGAAGAGCAAAAAAACAAAACAAAACAAAACAAAACAATAGAAGCCGCTGTTCTTGTGCCAAAGAGAAACATGAATGCAGTCTGCTCCCAATGTCGGCAGCTACATTAGCAAGCAGTTGGCATGGGCGGCCACAGACTGGCTTTCCTGTCTCGGCCCAGCCTGGGAAAGCTCTGCATTCCAACTGCATTGTTTACACACAGAAATGCCCTGGCATCATTTATCAGCTTCAGCCATACCAACGAGACAGGGACCACCAACTCAGCCCTCCTTAGGCTAATGTCAGCCACACAAGCCCTCATTAAAACAAACAGAGCTACCGTATATCAAGATACCATATCAGCCTGGATTCAGATAAGAAACAAGGACAGTTAGGCAGTGACCTGCAAGGCTTATCTCCGCCTGTCAGGTAAAAAAAAACATTCCGGCTTTCTACAGTAAGAGGTACACTTCCGTAATGAATTAATTCTCAATCTGGATGTATTTAGCAAAACTATATATAAATATTTATTTTTCTGATCGGTGGTACTCCCTTAAAAATGACAGGTTATATAACTGTGCCCATTGAATTCAATTCCCACAGGATGCTTTCATGAGATGAACATCATGACATGCACTGTATACCTGTGGTGTTAATGGAAGACTTTTTTATCCTTCAGATAAAAACAAGCTCTCATGCTCCTTGAGTTCAAATTATCAACTCTTGTTTACCAATCTATGCACCCACTATAAAATGCAGTGTTCTGTCTTCTTATCAATGCTTTATTTAGTTTCAAATCTGTTTTCATTTTTGACACAAGAAATCTGTTTTGTTTACATAACAGCTGCTACAGGAGCTGCAGGTAACCTTGCAAATGAGCCTGTAGCTACAAACTCAGGATTTTCTCAAACAGTTACACTGGTGAATTAATGCTAGAATGGAAAACCCTCATTATAAATCACAAATACGAAATCAACCAATCAAAATGCAGCATCTGCAAACACCCCTTGTGAATAAGAAAGACACTGTGGACGTGGCACTGAGTTTCTTACAAACTTAAAGCACAATGTTATAAAAGTGTATATTCTATGGGCTCGATCACCACATGCTAGATTCAAGGTGGTTCGATATTCTTGCAACCATCTTGGAAGAATAAATATTCAAAGGTTACAGGGACGAAATCAAGTAGGGAGGGGGTTTCACTCCAGACTCTGCACGGATAAACTATCGCCAACCACACCGAAAGCATCACCACTGACACACCTGTCAAATAGGCCACAGCCATAACGACGAGGTATGGACACAAATCTATCCCACCTGTACACAATAAGCACATGGTATTTAAGACCTTCCCTGGCAGTACTATAGCACTTCATCTTAGTGTGCTTTTCACCTGGCCTTGGCCTTTTTTCTATGAACTCCTTAGTTTCAACCGAGTTTGGTTTTTGACTTTTGTATATGGATTAGCACTGGCTTGTTAATTGTGCTTATTTGGTTTTCAAACTTTGCTTCCTACTTGATTTTCTGATTTTTTTATCCTCCTTTGCCATTTTGATTTTGAGTTTTTACAGATTCGACTCTTCCCTGTTTTCTTCAGCCTTGGAGTGTATTACACTGGATATTTACTTAACTGCTCATATTCCGTCTTCACTTTCCGAGCACTGCACTTCTTGTAATTACAGCATATTACACAGACAGGTTAAGAGTACAGTCTTGTCACCGAGGAATCTCCAGAAACAACTAAATCTACCCCAAGATCCTTTCAGATCAAGAAACCTGAAGGCACTGCAAGTGTTTCTGACCATCCCAGTGTAGGTCAGCCATGAATATATCACTGTTGTGCCAGATACAAAGACTGTGTCTCCTGCAGATGAGGAGATTCATCCTGCATTTCACCAAACCAACATTCCCAGGAACACTGTCCGTAAAACTCTTCTGCAAGTCACTATGAAACAGTATTTGAACAACACAACACATTCTTCTTTAACATGACGTGGACAATAAAGCACATTTCACCCTCCAAAGAGGGTCACATTTGGCCAAGGAACGATTTGTGTAGTGCCACTACAATCTCCAAAAAGGTACAGGTTCACAGCATATTGTACTGATAGGTGCTTCTTGGAGATACACGATACATGTACCATTACTGTTGACCATTGCTGAATGCTTCTGTCATAATTATGGCAACAATGTGGTATTCTTGGTGATATGTTAATGCAGGACAGCACATGCCCACACACTGTCTTTCACTTTGTGGCACTGTGACTCAGTAGCTAGCACAATCACCTGACCTCTTCCATGCGGCCTTAGAACTATGCTGATACATACAGGATCACATCTATAGGAAACATATGGCATTCAATGAGCACAACCGTCATTTTTGGGGAATTTATGCTTGTGGTTTGCCAAATTTTGACTGAGTTCTCAATCAGAACAGGGATCCCATTGAACTATCACAGTAATGTAAAGCCACTTAATGAATAAATTCCGCCTCCTTCACCAGTCCCTGATCTGTGTACTCTGTAAACTTCCAAGAAGCTGGAATAACTGTTACAGAGAAATTCTTCTCAGGGTCAGTGATTGTGAGACTTTAAAACCACCATGTATGGTTAAATGAAGGAAACCACAAGAGAGTGAAATAATAAATACATTTAAATACATAAATACCCGGGAATTTAAATACCAGAGTCAATCCATACATTATTTTTATCCCTTTCAAGTCAAAAAGAATCAGGTCCCCTATATCATGACATTTACTTCAGACCAGGAATTAGAGTGCTTGCTCTCTTTAGAATTGTCTTTAGAACACTCATACATCTTTCCTAAAGTATGGTGACCACAACTGAACACAATGATTTAGGTGAGGTCTAACTAATGTGTAAATTTCAATTAGTGTACTCTTATTCATGTAACTAAGCATTCTGTTAGACTTTGGTATTGCTTCACTACAATGTCTTAATGGGGAAAATGATGAGCCAACCTAACTCCTAGATCTTTGCAGCCTGCAGATAACACCTTGCATTTATCTATAATAAAATGTAATTTTCCAGGTGTCTGCCCATGTCTGAACTCTGTTTGTGAGTCTTTTTGTGTTGTTCAAGACATGTGTCTTACATTGTAACAGACTAGCTATACACTATTTACAGGAACTTTTGTTACTGTTAAATAATACTATAGCCAGCTCCCCGGATCAATCAAGAATCATACTCTTGATATTTCTGTCAAAAGAATATTCAAGTGCAGCCACCCAGGCACAGAAGCCACTAATTGGCCAATATGAGCAAAACTCAATCCAGTTTGAGTATTGCATCAAAAAAGATAAATGTAAAGCAAGATGTTCTTCAGAATAATCACATAATAACAAACTCAAAGCTGAAAAAATAGAATGTACCACAGACTTCCTGGAAAATTACCTCAGACATATTAAGACCTATTGTAATAAGATAAAGGTCAGCTCGTATGAGCAATCTCAGCCTGGATTTTTAAAACTTTTTATTTCTTTTCACACTGCACAATAAGTTCATTTATTACCTTTACCAAACAGAGGTGAAGAGCACCATTTGTGAATTCTGCGATGGGGAACTCTTCAAGAAGAGCAGAGAGAACCAAATAAGGCCCTGGTACTTACTGTACAAGGGCAGACAATCAGTTTAAGAAAAGACTGGTTCAGTCACTGCCCTTCATGACAGCACAAACCCAGAAAATGCTATCTCCTCCATTCGAAAGAGAAGGTCAGGAATACTTCACATTTGTCTTGGTGCAGAGACAATCGCAATCAACAAATGGCACGCAGGTTAAAGATCTGGGTGAAGCATTTAAAAGGTCATCAGCAAAAGGTAAAGAAGAAGGATAAAACACAGAACACAAGGAGAAGCTGTGATGTGTTTCAGAAAGCTAAGATTGTGCCACAGAAAAAGTGCTTTGAAATGTCTGGTGTTGTCTCACAGCCACTAAAAATAACTGTCCACATGTCAGTGAAGCATGAGACTAAGGCTTCGACTCCATTATTCATTATCCCTCCTGCTTCTCAAATGTAGGTTGCGGTGACTGTTGAGGGTCAAACTAAAATAAATTACTTGACAAAGTTTCTTTTTTGGTATCCAAAGCACTACCTTTTACTTAAGAAAAGATGTTGCACTGTAATGTGATTCGAAGTATGAGTTTCGGAGGGCACAAACATCACTGCTCCATCAAATAAGATTTAGGGTTCAGTCTTTCATTTTGTTTAAACTTTTGAAATTATTTTTGTATCTTACACTGATAAATGTTCGCCATTTAATTTTCATGTGAGATGAGACTTGTTATATCACAGGTCAGTAATAATTTGCAGCAACATCTGTGTCTTATGCTTTTGTGAACCATGATTTGATGCCTTTTACCATTTTTAGATCATGGTCTACCTGATTATTGTCTTTTATTTTAAATATTTCAGCAAAAGACGTTTCCACAAAGATGAGGGGTCATAGCAACGCAGAGAAGCATGGAACACAAGAAGCATGACAACACTTCCTGAGCAGCGTTTCAGTCTACCACAGGGCCCACAAAAAGGGACAATTTAGAGACGCCGATTTACCTGGTTGGTGGTTTGGCATATCTCTTGGAGGTGAGAGGAAACAAGAGTCCCTGGAGAGCAAACTATTCCCCCCTCTGGAGGAAGGGAGCATATGCAAACTCCTCTCATAAGGTGCCCCCAGGCCAAACCTGAACCCAGAACTCCGTGAGGAAGCGGCTCTGTCACACCACTGGGCTGCCACTGAAATCCTTATCTTTCTGCATCCAATTTTCCAAACAATTAACTCATCTAAGTGAAAGATAAAGTCACACACAGCAATAATCTGCTAGCTCAATAAAGCAGACTGTGCCAGAGATAAGATTGCCCATGAAGAGCTAGCAATACCTGTTTGCTCTCTAGACGCTGCTGTTTGCCTGCATACCAGAACATTCCCTGTGTATCAGGCAGATTACATAAGAGCACTGCAGAGCCAGGGAGCTGCCATGAAGAAAAGCATCCCCCTTTCCGAGCTCAGACTAACCTGGCTTGCACCAAATCTTTACCAGCCTCTCCCAGTGGAGTCTGGAGAGGCCTGGGATCCTGATAGGACTGAAGCCCACTACTGATTCCACTCAAATCCAAAAGAGAGCAGGCAGACTTTTCCAGAGAGGTCTTGTCTGTTTTGTGCTGAAAGTGTCCACGCTGATCATAATGCTAACTACATTCTCGTGGCATTTAGCAAATACTGTACACCAATTATGAAGAAAATAATGTGTTGGTCATATATCTATTATAAGTATAAATATACTATATACCCACAGGTCAATGTATTGTGCTATTAAGAAATCAAAATCAGAGCCTAGTTTTAGTTCACCTTTATTTAAAGAGTCCTATCCATTTTCCCTTGGCAGTATGTAGATTTATGCTACAAAACAATGGAATCAAAATTGAAAATGCATGTTTTTGTTACAGAAATGATTACAGTTTAAGGAATGCTCTTAACTTGCAGTACCTCTGCCACAGGCACCTGATACCGATGTGTATGCAACAATAACAAGTCCACCTTTTAAAAGGCTGCTAATCAAAGCAGATAGGAGGAGGGTGATGCTGACAAGTCTCTTTCCCAGCGATCAGCTGCAGGAGAACAAGCTCTCTCACAAACTGCTGCTTACCGAGTCTCAAACTCTTAGCACAGAACTGCATGCTGCAAAGCGCAGCTTGTCTAGACCTTCAACAAGTGTAGGTTTCACCTTTAGGATCAATTACAATTCTGAGCACTTTCCAAGCTCTTTTGTGTCAATGGTGGTGAGGTGTTCTTCAGCTTGGTGTGATCAGCAATGGAAAAGGTTGATTTTCCAGGTGTTTGTCAGAAAACTATTCTACAGTACAGCAATATTTGAATTAACTGGTACTGTAATTACAGTTCATATCAGCCCTTATGTTGCATTATCCTAGCTTCTGAAAATGTGCCTGAGTCACCAAGCCTGCACCACACATTTTTACAAGATAATATCAGTGCTATTGGGCATAAAACAGTAGCAGCCCATACGAATCAAAGCTACAAACTACTGCACAGACAACCATTTACCTGGGAGTGAAGTGGATTACAACAAGTGACGCATTTGTGTCTGTTTCTAATAAAAGCATTGAGGCATACTGCTAAGCAACAAATAATGATATGCCTAGGCTTACAAAAAAATGAGAAAAGGCGTACATAAGATATTTTATGTGCGTTTTGTAGCAAAGTAACACTTAACACTAGTAAAATGCATTCAATGTTTCATTTTTATATCGTGTATCTACTTCAAAATACTCTTATCTATAAACCATTAACTTTCAACAATATACTAAGCCTTTTGTAACCACTGTGTTGTACTGCATTTAACTGCTGGAATCACCAAAGCAATCCATAAAGCATTAAAATATGTTTTATTTGGTGTGTTTTAATATACATTATGTTATGTTTTAATATAAGTTTGAAATCCTTTGATTTTTGTCAGGATTTTTATTTCCCAGATATCAAACTGTGCCTGTAGGAAGATCAGGTAAGCGAACAACCTCAAACTAGGTGGGTAAAGTGAGTGACAGATCAGAGATGTGACAGAAACTGGCGTTCTAATGATGGAGATAACAATAACGATAAAGTGAGGTGAATAATCTTATATGAGATTAGCCTTTGTCTTACAAACTGTGCCACAGGATCCTTATTGACCAAGGAGTCAGGACTCCAGTCTAATGTGTCTTCTGGGTAACGACTCCTCCTACAGCAATAGCTTCAGACTTGGTAAATATTGTCCTTGGTCACAACACAATTAACAAGTGGAGAAATGAGGTTTACAGTATGTGAAGTCAGTATGGCCATTCCTTTGAAGAAACATGGCCTTTACTGCTAACTGGTCCTGTTTAAATCTGGCAGGTAAATTATTTGACAATTATGCTTCTGTTTAAACCAATATCACCCTCTGTCCTTTACACCACTGTACAATAACCATCCAGGAGTGGTCTGGCACCCAGATTCCCAGCCACTGCAAATCTTTGCTCCATCTTATCCTTAATTTTTGATGTTATCTGCAACATCTGGGATACCTACAGTAAGTAATTACGCATCAATACCGTATTTAACTTACTGGAGGATCCCAAGCCCTGTTATGGCATGACTAACCACTGGTAAAACTGGCGAACTTCATACTTGGTGTCATCCTAGGTCGGCACAGTGGTGCAGGTCTTAGTATTGCTGCCTCGCATCCCTGGATTCAATTCTGTTCCTGGGCTCCTATCTGTATCGGTGTTTGTATGCTCTCGCTATGTTGAAAGGGGTTTTCACCGTGTACTCCAGTTTCCTCGCACAGTCCACAGACATGACATACTGGTACTGTAGGTTAATTGGTTTCTGGGAAGACTGGCCCTGGCGTGTGTGTGTGTGTGTGTGTGTGTGTGTGTGTCAGTCCTGAGACAGGCTCTGGCCTCCCCGTGACCCCACATTGGGTCAAAAAGGGATGGATGGATGTTTACACCAAATGTGATGTCATTTTGAAACTTTTGCTAATGAAAAGGTCTACCCACATACTGTAACACAATTTAATATGTGAAAAGTCTGTTTCTAATTCTTTCATCTTCCCTAATTTCAAAACTCATATTTCACTTTGTGTAATATTGATGACTATAAGCACAGTTATCTCCATGACTCCTTGCCGACCTCTGGTGATTAGTAGATAACCTCAATTCACTTACAAAATTGATGCTCTTATTAGAAAAAACTCCCATCAAACTGAAACACAACAGACTTCTAAAAGAAATAAAAGGCATCATTTCTCCCCTGTCAACATTGTGTAAAATAGAAATATGTTTTTACCCAAACTATTTCATATAATCAGAACAAATTTCTTATAGGTACAGAATCTTCTTCCACCAATCTGACATCAATACATATATGGTAGTATATACTGTATATATGGTAGTACTCCATAATGCACTAATGTTAGTCTACCTTGTTACACAAAGACATTTTCTTATGAATCTTCAGTCAGAAGCTGATGAAAAGTACAAAATACACATGTCAAGAATTCTGCTAAAGAATCTACTGTTTGGACCAATGCAGGAAACCCTCTAAGGAAACGTGATGGCAGTGTGGTCCAAATAATCATGTTTTCATGATCTCAAGTTCTCAGGAAGGAATCAAAATCATGTATTTATCCTAATCTTGTGAAACAGCAGCAAGTGTGTGATATGTATTCAGCAACTACACAAGTTTATTTTACTTATTAACATAGCTTTATGTGTTATTGAAGAATTACAATTACAGATCAGCAAAAGGAGAAATTAAAATAAGGCTATTATAGTTACTATAATATTGAGAAACTGCAGTATATAATCTGGTATCATTAAAACACAGGCTGATACAATGCTTACATATATTTAAATACCTTTTGAATGCAGTGCTGCTGTATCTGCTACTAAATGAACAGTGCTTATGATATACAGTGTACACAGATTTTATTTAATTAATACAAACTTCTGGTGAGGAAAAAAACTTGCACATATTCCAATTGAGATAATTAGTGTAATTAAGACTTCAGTTAGGTTATGAAGCTCAGATGGAATGAAACCAGCAATTGTGTGAGCCTTCAGGACCAAGACTGGGAACCTGTGTCTTAAGGCTTCTCACAGGGACAGAGACAACTGGGACTCTCAAGCACTGTACAATTCCATAGCAAAGATTGTCTACATCTTCTCACGTAGTGCACTGTCTGATACAGGCTGAAAGGATACACATGGAGAATACAGCTCTCAAAGATACTATCCAATTTATGTAGCTGATGCTTTTATCCAAACCACTTTCAGTTGCACCCATTTATACAACTAAGTATTTTACTGGATTTTGGGTGAAGCTCCTTGCCCAACAGCAGTATCTCACCTGGGATTTGAACCTGAAAGTCCAGACCACTAACCCCTGCTCCATAATGCTGCCCAGATTTGCTCTTTCTAACAGTGAATTTAAAATGTCAGGTTAACATCTTTCTTTGAAAGTAGTTCAGTAAGCATTTCACATTCCCCACAGACCCAAAGATGTGCAGTGCAGTGAAATGCTTCTTTTCATAATTGAATTCACATCTGCAATTCTCCCAAATGAGCCATCAATTATACAATTTAAAATACACAAATCAAAAATCTGAATGTGGAGAAAGAAAGAGAGAAAGGGGTGCCAGTTTCTTTCAGAGTACCAGACAGAATAGAGGTGGCTATTTCTGTTTACAGCTCATGACTCTGAATTAAGGTCCTCTATCAAAGTGTAGCAGTTTAACAAACAGAAATTCCTACTGTTTTGCCTTTTGGCATGGGATTTCACATTGAAAAGGTCATCCTTTCTTGTCTTTTCTTTGTTTGCATTTTCACCACTCTTCAATCAATAAAAAAGGTCAGCTTCAAAGCATGTTTTACTTCAAAAGATTATACACCTAGACCTCATTTCAAAGCGGGGTTTGCTATACCCTCCTCAGCAACCTAATGCTCTTGATTATTGGAATAAAAAAACACCAAACCTTTAGCCAATTTTCGCCTGTAGTGTTAAAACGGATGCTGACATCCACAGGAAATCCAGACCAACAACTGTCACCGTTACAAGCCAGAGCTCTGGACGTAAGACTGAATGAATGACATTGTACCACTTACAAGGTATATGTCAACTGCACAAACCCAATTTAAAAGACATGCACAAGAACGTACAATAGGCAGAGATTAGTGTGGCACCAAATTAAAATCTACAATGTTAGAAATTGCTTAGACATTGCGTGATCACTGGTACTGTCAATGCCTTAGTGTAACTGAGGAAATAGGGTGGCTCAGAGCACTGGGGCCCTGGGTTCATATCTAGACCTAAAGTGCTATATGCACATATGCACACTAGGACCAATTTTCCCAGAAGCCAATTAAGCTACTAGTATGTCTTTGGACTGGGGGACAAAACCAGAACAGCCAGAGGAACCCCATATGAACACGGGGAGACATACAAACTCCGCACATATAGCACCCCAGGTCTGAAACTAAACCCAGGGCACCAGCGCTGAGAGACAGCGATGCCAACCTCTGCGCCACCATGCCTCCCCCAGTCTCCTTTCATACCTGGCAAAAACAGACAAGAACTTTCACTATCTGTCTGATCTCATCCCTCTTTTGGATTTCTGTTCCAGTATTCCTTCATTGCTTTTAGCATCGTCTGCATCAGACACAACATAAAACTGACAGCTTTATTTGATTTGATTTTTAATATTCTCAACAAGAGTTCCTCTTTGGTAGAGGCCCTTCAGTCTTTATCCAACCTACAAATGTAATAATGCAGTGTCCAGTGTTTTTTTTTTTTTAGATAAACACAACCAGCATCAAATTCCAGTCAGATACTTGTATCGATCTGCCATGCTGCTGCAGAATAACAACACTGGGATTCAGGTGATGAGCTTCTTAAAGGCTTACAGGTCTTGTTAATTTAACAAAGGAAGATTACCCATAAACGTCAACCATGCCTATGTCATTGCAATACTTATGTATTGGAGATCAGAGCTTCTACTGGACTCCCAACTGCGATATGGTATAGTAAAAGTGCTCACAGAAAGAGGAAAAAAGGAGTGCTGTATACTAGATGTAATTATAGTGCCAGTACAAGAGGACCAAATCGTCTTTCTGCTTATAGAAAGCACTGACTCAGGGGCCAGAGAACAGACAGGGGGGCCGGAGCTGCCTGAGTGTTCAGTACCTCCTTCAGTAAAGTGGCTGCATATATTTAGGAAACCCATACTCATATCCATGAAGGTAATGTCCATCCAGTATTAGTCAGAATATAGTAGCCTATTCCAGCTTTGGAGTCTTCATGTCGATAAGGTAAGGAACAAATAAAACTGCAAACATTGTTTTTTAATCAAAAGCAATTAGCACTCATTTCTATAACGAAAATGATATGATACAAAAGAAACGGGAGAGAAGGAGAATATGATTTTTGTAGCCGAGATGTGGTTTTCTGTAATGGTGTAAAATTCACACCAGGTTTCTCCAGCTAAGCTGAAAATCTCACACCAGAAGCAGGGTGACATTTTGTACTTCTGCCACTTCACAGCAGCAGGAGGACCCTGAGACAACAGGCGGTCCTGGAATGAAAGTCTCAAATTAAATTCAAGTCTTGTATTCACAATAGCGACGCTAATTCCCCGGCACCGCTGTCACCCCTGTTCAGAGGTGTGTGTCTGAGTGCAGTAGAGCTGCTAACTGATCCCTTCGTATGAGAGGAGGCTAGAGTGCTGCAGTGCTCTGTGTCTGAAGGTTTCCAAGGCCATTCTCTGATTAGCTAGCACTCAGCAGAATGAGCTTTAACCCTTTCATCTCAGGGGTGTAGTCAAAGCCTCAGCAGAGGATACAGTACATGAGCCACGTCATAGAGAACACTGCTGTATACAAACCACAGGTGAATGAACACTGCGACCACAGATCATGCCGTTTAATCCGCTTGTTGCAAACGTGTCCTGTCGTGAAAAACGTTTGCATGTTAAAAAAAGTGAGCCGGTCTTCAGTCTGGTGACTGCAGCACATTCAGGTAGGAAGAGACTCCTCTGCAATGCCCCCAGCTGTAGCTGCAGTCAGCTTTCGGCTCATTCACTGAACCATTTCTGTCCTTTTCTGATCCTCCAGAGCCCCCGGTGAGCCAGTGTTACCAACATTCAGATCTGCGAGATCCATTACATTGAGTTTGGTAGTGAAAATATAAAACAAATAAAACCATAAAATTCTAGTCGTGATGGCAGATTGTGTCACAGGGCTGCTTAGAGTTCACCTAATTACTCTTGTTAAAAAAGCAAATATATACTTTAATATTCAATTTCCCTTTTTTTCCAGACATCCACATAAAAGATTGATTAAGGATCTACAGTATATTTCCAAACTTTGATTGTATAATAAAGTGCTAAATGTGGACGATAGAGCACAAACTTCATTTAAATCACAAAACAGGAGAGAATAGGCCAGGCCTTAAATGTGGCTGGGCTTGCTTTAATACACTTCACTACATCCTATTCATTCTGGGGGCAATGAGGCTAGCCCAGTGGAGACCCTAGCTCTTACACTTCCTGTTACGCCCAGGCCAGAGAGGGCTCCCAGTCCACGGTGTCCCAGGGAGACCGACACATTCCCATGAGGAATCAGGCTCATCCCTCATGGGATGTGTCAAAGGACACGGTCTTCTTTTTTCTAAATTTCTATATAATTTCATTTTTTTTTTACATATACTGATAGAAATCTAAATTATTGTAAAAACTGCTGGAATAAAAAACTTCTGAATTATACTATTAGTTATGAAGGAGGACCATCTACAACACAATATTTACAGTAAGTAACACTGCTTCATGCTTTAATGTATTATTCCTGTGCTATATATGCAATATAATGCACAAACATATATGACAAGGTACTTGATAAGAACTTATTTTTAATACAATTGAAATTATTATATTTTCTGCTACCATGAACTGCTTCTACATTATGGCATTTTATTATCTATAAGGTGTTAAAAAATCACTAATTTATTTGTTTCATTATTGTAAAAAAGGAATACTGCACCTAAGCTCTTTAAATGAATATTACATTGCATCCAATTTCTACACAGAAACATAATTCAGCTCACAGATGTAGACATTAGAAAAATGTTCCTTCCAACATGCACAAGAATGTGCCATTGAAATCTTTCAATAATCAATCAATAAATCAGCCAATTACCTAATTAGGGACTGAGGATAAACCACATAGTTCAAACCATTTTCATTTGCTGGTGATGTTACAGGAGAGACCACTCAAAACCACACTGCAGAGAGCTCTCTAAGGTCCAGCAGAAACTGTAGGCCCAGGCCTACAACTTAATTATAAGCCCATGCAAATCACAAAACCATTACAAATCTGCTGGGAAGAAAGATTAGTTTGGGAGGCACGGACTTCAATCAGATAAGGTGCTGCTGAACTGAAAAATAATAAAAAGAAATCCACGTTTTTTTTGCCCCAAATGTTTTCTCATAATGTGTTCTGGAAAAAAAAAAGGAATCGAAAATCAAAGCAGTAGGGATATGAATTTCTTTAGCAGTAGCTGCTGAGTTGCAAATATTGTGATTTGTTAACAAACATGTTTGACCATATATGGGGGCTAACAGGCTAAAACAAATTACAGATCTGTACACAAGGGAAAGCCTGCTTGAATCCTTGAGGCCTCCAGTCCTTATAAAGTACGTGACAATCAATTAGCAACTCATTAAGACTTAAATTAAGGTGATATAAGTTCTTGCAACCCATACTGTTACTGTATAAGATACTATTCAATTCTGTAATTAAGAACAGATGTGGAATAGATAGCACAGCTTGTGCTCTGGACCTGCCCAGTCTTTCACCAATATACTGTATAGTCAGGCCAATTTAAACACATATTTACCATGGTAAATCTGCATGTTTTTTTTTCTATTTGTCTTACATTTACTAAACTTTTTACATATTGATATTGTTTTGTTACGGATTCCCATTGTTTGTATAATGATTTCCCGTTATTTCAATCTGCTTTTACTACAGTCTGTTACTGTATTTTTACCATGATAAACCGCAGTCAACGTTTCTAAGGGTCTGGACATCAGAACCATACAATCTGAGGTATAAAGGGCCCTGGCAAAGAAAGGTCCTGCAACACAACAGCATCTCCCATCCTCCTGAATACTCCTGAACTTCCCCGCTTTCAATTCCAAAAGTGTCTTCTACCACACACTTCTGCGGGTCAAAATTTAAACCATCTATCATTCTCTAACTGCTCCATCGATTCTGTGTCATGGGGGAGCCAGAGCCTATCCCAGCAAGCAACAGGCACACGGCAGGGTACACCCTGGACAGGACGCCAGTCCATCACAGGGCACACACAGACACAAACACACACACATTCACACTCTCCAGGGCCAGTTTTCCCAGAAGCCCTTTCATCTACCCGCATGTCTTTGGACCGTGAGAGTAAGCTGGAGCACCCAGAGGAAAACGACGCAAACACAGGGAGAACATACAAACTCCACGCAGACAGCATCCCAGGTCCAGAATCGAACCCAGAGCCCCAGCTATGAGAAGCCACAATGCTAACCACTACATCACCATGCCATCCCACACTTAGCTCCTTCGATCCATCCATTTCCTAACCACTTCTTCCAACTCAGGGTACAAAGCTACAGTACTTATACTCTTTGTATAATAGTCTACCTTTGCTGCATGCCGCACTGTAATAATGAAGATTCTCTGCCTTAATATGTGTGAGATAAACTGGGTTCCCAGTAATCATGTGACTATTACTGCCTCACTCCTTTCCATAATACAGCAGTATCTGAGGTGCAGCAACTTCTGATATATTGAAAATAAAGAGAGCTCTGGATAACATTTACAACTGGAAAAGTCCTCATTAAAAATTGATGGACTGAAGAGAGCACTCACTCGACTTTAAAGGAAATTACTGCGATGTAGGGAGTTGAAATTAAGCATGCATTGGAGAGTTCTCCGAGCTGTTTTGACAGGGACCAAACTATCTAGCCAGTTCTTGTCCAGCAGTGTGTAACAGTGAGGTGACCACCAGGAAATCTGGCTGCAGCACATCTGCATAATAAGGAGAACCTGTAGACTCCCCAGTTCACTCCAGGTGCTTTTTTCCCCAATTCTAGCACAAACCTCATGCTCTGCAAAACCAAAACATAAAGTCTTCAACGTTTTTATTGTGTTGTACAAAGCTCCATTTAACTGACCTGTTCTTTCCCAGTGTGAGAGAGAAAAGCTCTACTCTCAACAGTGCATGATGGAATGGCAATCGTCTTTTGAAAGAAACGTGAAGCTGTATTATCATCCTTGATCTGCCGACTTTTTTCTGATTGAAATCTACCTCATCAACTCCGGCATTTTTATATCCACGTGTCTGAGTTCTGAGCTTTCCTGAATGAAAATCGGTATCAATCAGTATCATTTTTTTTGCGCCAGGGCTTTGCCCCATAACTTTAAAAAGGTTATGACGTCAATCTTTTGGTTTCACATAATTTGAGCAGACGAATTAAAAAATGAAATGCAATTTTCCAAAAAAAAAAGTGGAAATCTTTACTTGTATAAATCGTCAATTTAGGACTTCAGCCTTTTTAATACATTATACTTCCAGTGTGAATAATGACTGCACTACCAATTATTATCTTTAACGTTTTAAGACCCATTAAGCATGTGTCATAATATCCTTTGTAATGAGTATTAATGGTTTGCTCTATTATTCCTAAATTCACTGTATTTCCTAGGACATAATGAGTCTCTACATTCCTAGAGTCATTTCCGCAGTCTCAACAGAATGCCCAGCGTGTCGCGCGTTCCGTGAGGTGCGAGCTGTGTAACCCAGAAACCCCCTTTCAAGGTCATCTGTGTAGCGCCCGGCTCCACGGGGCGCTTAGTGCATAATCCTTGCGTGGGATTGCCAACTGTGCGTGTCACCCCGAGCGCGCTCTGCCTGGCGCGGCCACACGGGCTGAGCTGCGCCGCTCGCCGATCTGGGATCTGGCCGCTATCTGACTCATTACCACAACACCCAACTTCATCTACAGGATGAATCACTGCGCTGTATTCATAGTTTGGTTGTAGTGACCTCCGAATAAACCAGACTTGCAGTTGCAGACCGGTTGATACAGTATGTCCCGACCCCCGGTTCAGCACCAGTCTACTGTAGATAGTTACTACCCCGTTTCAGAAAACCACAATACCGCCCACGGTTTTCGAGAACGCACTTAAATGCATAGCTATATATCAAACATGACAATTGATATGCTAGTTTAACGCATGCCAAGAAAAAACAACAAACAAACGCATACGTATGTGCTGGGAAGAACACCCAAATCAATTCCCATTCTAGAAAATCAAGCTAACCGAAAGGGATATTGATTTAACCATATAGCATTTACATTCTGCATTAGGGATATCGCTGCAGGAAGGGGGGAGGGACATCCCTGATTTAACCAGCTTTAAAATGGCTACTGCGGCTTCTACCACTCTCACCTATGGAATGGAAATTTTAAAACTACTTATGACAACTAGGAGGTGCTGAGAACTGTAGACGCCAGTCCTCTAGAAATGTGGGTGACCGATATCGATCTGCAATATTGAGATATAGCAATTACTGTGATTTTCAAATGGAAATCTCTTCAACCTATAGCTTTTTTTAAAAAAAAACATGTTTCACTGATATAACTTAGTGGCAGCCCATGTAATCGTTTGGTTCTAAGGTTTATAGCGAGTATTTACTGTTCATTACAGTATTTTAATGTTTCAAGCGCACCTATCTAAACACCACAGGGGACGGGGGGTCCATTCAGAATTGGATGTTATGGGTGTGGTAATCCAGAGCTGGTGTCCTAACTGCTTAGTAATGGCATTTGCTCTTAAGGTTCAATTGGATGAGTAGCCTACAGCACCACTTTGACTATATATGGCAAATACCGAGACTGCTTCTACCCCTCGCAGGACGATAACAGCCCTGCTTTCGGGAATGCATCTGCAGTGAAGACTTGGCTCCGGAGGGGAAACACTCATCAGGAGGCACAGCGTGGAAACAGCCAGCGCTCCTCTCTGTACCTGCTGACAACTGGGGTTACCAGCGCAGTCTGCGCTACCAGCCTTAACCGCAGTTATTTTCCTCCACAGCCCGCTGACAACACAATGGGGGGGGGGGGACCCCCCACTTTACTGCGGCTCTTGCCGAGCAGAAATCGTCTATCTCAACTTTCTCGGCACATTTCATGAATGCATTCAGGTCTACCCTGAAAACCCCTGTTCCTCGGCGCGTAATAGTTTTAACAGGCTTACACTTATCGGCTTGGCTCTGTAATGACATATCCACCGAAGACCTTAACCGTTTCAATACCAGCCCTACAGACCAATAAGGAGGCACACTGTAGGTATCTTGCTAGTGGCAAACAGCGGTGACTCCCTTCTGCATTTAAACGCTGAAGTAAAAAAAAAATGCCATGCCGCAGTTTGCAGTCGCTCACAATGCTCCCAGTGAAGGATCACAGATCGCTCGTACTTACAGTTCGTAAGAACTGGATTTCATCCTCGCCTTCCCCTCCTTCAGCCATGGTTACCCGTGGTTAAGACAGCGGGACGGAGTTGTGGAGGAGGCAGCAGGTTGAATGCCGGAGCGGTGTAGTGAATGTGTTACACTGCGATCCCATTGGATGGCAGGCAATTCCAAGGGGAGGAGCTGGGCAGGTGTACAACCGGGCACAGACTGTGGCCACTGCGCCCTCTAGTGGGAAAGGCCGCGCCACTGCAAGCTCTCCAGAAGAATTCCCGGGTGGCAACGACATCCAGCTACAGCGCTGCCGGGCGCTGCTCGGCCCGTCTCTTAAGTTTTTCTTCCATGCTGCTTCATTTCAATTCCGATAACAGTAATGCGATGTAACATCTGATGTTATGCAGTATCATTGGACTCATGGAAGAACCTGAAACGCTTTAACCCCGTCCCAGAAATGTTTTTGCCTTTCACATATTTCTGCCGAATAATTTACACGGGAACATTATTTCTATGGCTTCGTTACATTCCTCAAGACAAGACACCCTAACGCTTACAGTATACAGTTGGCGCTGAAGATCAAGTAGCTGTTTCCTTTTGTGCTGAAAGACTAATCTCCTAGTGCTCACGGACTGCATCACATCCACATCAATTACATCTGATACAAATTTTAGCGAAGGTCCATTGTTTGAAATATTTTAATGTAGCGTACTTTTCATTACTATACGGCCAGTAACCCTGACAACCCCAAGAAGGGATTTAAAGAAAACTTCGGTTCTCATTAAAAGGCTAGCGACTTTCTTTTAACCTTTCTAAGTGCATGTGAACTTGACGGATTTGGGTATTGCAAAGCGCTTTGAGTGGAGTGTCCAGAAAAGCGCTATATAAGTGTAAGCAATTAATTATTATTAATATTGCGACAGCACACTCAAGCATGAGCCTTTCTTCATGCCTGTCCTTTAAGCAGCGAGGGCCCTCCCAGAGCTTCTCTTTTTCGAATTTCTCCAGCTCTGACAGCAACAGCCAGGTCAGTGATGCAGATACGTGGAAAAACATCTGCGGACCTGGAGAGTATCTCACCCACTGGGCCACCCTGGCAGTTGGGTTTCTGACTTTGGAAGGCAGCAGACACTTTCAATGTGATTCCTTTTCCCAGACAGTTCACTCCTACCTATGTAGTAAATACTGTAATTAAACAATAGGCTGTATATAGTCCAGTATGTAGCCATGTTAAAGATGAAAACTCAGTACATGGTTTCATTTCATTCCAGGTGTGGTCCAGCTTTGCCCGATGCTTGCAAGATAGACTTTACCTTGCTGCAACCCTTGTGGTGAATAAGTGACCTTCTGATAATGGATCGATACTTCACAGGTCTCGGGTATTGGCGTGTCCTGTTACATACTGGTGTCTCAGCCAGGGTGTACTTGTTCCTCACACTCTCCACTTCTGCGATAGGACTGTGTTGCCTCTAGGCTGACGAGGAATAACACTTCATGATGGTGAAAGGATAGTCTAAAGGCAAGACATTCGTACAATAAGCAAAAATGAAGTTCTGGTGGCAACGCCAGTGCAATTCTTTATCAGAATAAGAGCAATGAAACCTAGCATAAGCACTGCATTTTACCTTATTTTATGATTGTTTTTATCTATAGAACTTTTTAGCACCTTTCTACATAATCCAGAACATAACAACTGAATGCTAAAACATACAGAATACTATAGATTAAAAAGGTCAAAGTCATTAACCCAATCAGGAATTTATATAAGGCTATCGAAACTAGGGTGGTATCAAGTTCATTGAATGAGAACTTGAAATAAGGGTGAGAAAGATCCCAGTAAAAATGGGGACCACTGAAAAGTGCTAATGACAATTTAAACCACAGATTAACACCACGCATACACAATGTGGACACAAGGAACAGAAAAAAAGTTTAATATTAAACATGAAGATTTGGACAACCTGTGAAAAAAATGCCTACCAGGCTAAGATTTTTGAAGGAAAGCATGTGTTCTGCCTCAGCCACTATCAAGGGAACTCATAATGTCATGTCTGTCCTGATCTCAGGCTCAAAAAACAAATTACTCTGAAAACAGGCAATGTGACCACAAGAGACACAGTCATGTCTCAATCAGTACCGTAGAGGCAACTCACTGTCCTGAATTTGAAGGCTTGAACTATGTGACTGCAAAAAGACAAAGCTCTGCTATTCCTCAGATGCCCTACAGCTGTTTCAAGAAACTGTTACTTTGTTTTCAATTTATCTTTGGACCCCATATGAAAGAAACCAGAAACCCACATGGAAAAAACACATTTTCTTCAAACGTGGATTTTTTTTATGTAAACCATTGCTAGTGGAATTGAGAAAAAAGTCCAGTACTCGCCCTAATTGTTCCGTGTTCAAACCGTTAAAAAACCATCAGGTCAGAACAGTCTTCCTTCTACCGCAAACGATGTCTAGTTCCATAATACATAAGGTCAAGAAGTATATTCAACGTTAATGTATGCTTTATGAAGAAAAGGTCTCTGATTCATTCAGTCTCGTAACCAAGAATGGGCCCGAGCCACTTCTCAATTTCAGCTGTCGGCATCCCTTTCCTCAGAGCATAATCTTCGACCTGAAAAATACAAAATGGAGAACAATAAAAGGCCTGATGTTGACCATTATCGAGAAAAATAAAATGAAAATCTACCTATTTTCAAGGATCAGCACCAATAATCAAGAAAATAATTATTTACATCATCACAGGCTCAAACAGAACAGCACAGTCTGATTCCAGCCTTTAAAGGCCAGTGTGTAAGCAGATTTTCGAGTTCTCTTTACAGCACCAGAGCCCGCTGAGCTGGGAGAACAGGGTAAATTGACCCAGTTAAGCCCGAAGCAAGCAGATCCAAAACCTGCAGACACACAGGCTCCCTGGGATTGGAGCTGGACCACTCTGCTTTAGAACATAAAAACATACCTGTTCCTTTGTAATCTTGCCCACAGCAAAATAAGTTGATTTAGGGCTGGAGAAGTAAAGTCCAGAGACTGCTGCTGCTGGAGTCATAGCCAGTGACTCAGTTAATCCTATTCCTGCATGAAAAACACAACACAGAATCATATAAGAATACACCTTTCTCTTCCTAATGAGAGATCTTCCATTTAATCTTAAAAGCTCTTCGAAAGAAATAAAGAAAATCAGTTCGGTTATAATAAAAGGCAATCCAGGTTTCACTGCTTACAGTAACCAAAGTCACACGCTTGATCTCTACAATACACTTGACATAGAACAGAATCCATCCTTATATTGTAAGCACATAATGTATTATTGTATTAGAGCATGTCTATACTACTCCATATTGTGCATTTTGCACTGTTAATTTTCTATAGTTCTCCAATTGCTTTCACTGCAAGTAGTCTTCAACATACATCCATCCATTCTCTTTCTAGCTACTTTAAACATGGGGAGAACATACAAACTCCTCACAGACAGGACCCCAGGTGTGGAATTGAACCCAGGGCTCCAGCACTGCAAGGCACCAATTGTGGTTTTTATTCATAATCCTAACTGATTTCAGAGTAGAACCAGCAGCAACTCTTCATGAACAACCACTCCAGCACCACTACAAACTTCAGCTCAGAGCAAAGTAGACTCCTGAAGAGCCATGAGCAAACTAAACTAAATCTGAAGGCTTGATCCAGAAAATCTGTCTTTTCCCAGCTCATACACAAGACAGGGGATATCCTCTCTCAGATACAGCACCTGTTTTCTCGGCCATGTTGGCCAAGCTCCACATGGTCATCTTCTCGGTGTGGTCTGGCTGGCTGGGATAACCAGGGGCAGGCCGGATCCCCTGGTACTGGATCTTGTGCATGTCAGCGGCATGGAGGCTTTCTTCACTGCCATACCCCCAGAACTCTTTGCGAACCCTCATATGGAGCTCTTCTGCAAAGGCCTGTAAGAAAAAAAAACGATGTTAGCTGTGCAGGAGCACAGACAGTGTGAGCAGGGCTTTAGTAAATGGCAAGTAAGAAGAAAGGAAGGCAAGGGATTAGCAGATAAATATTTGCATTTTGTATTCCCTTTCCTTCACCACCAAAATCCGAACCCGGTTCATAGAAAGAACAAACATGTAAAGGAAATGCAGGAAAGAGATTCTGAGCTCAAACCCATAGATGCGTTCAGAGCTCTACAACACTCTTCCCGTTTGACAGAATAAGAGCTAGAACCCAAACCACAGCTGTGCATCGTGATCCCTGGCTCACAACAGCAAGTCAATATCCTCAATGACAAGGAGAATCAATGAGCACCTTCAGACACTGGAGCAAAGCCATAAGATGGAGCCAATCTGAGTCAGAAGCCTTTATTGACAGAACACTGACCAAAACGGTTTGGAAATATACACAGTCACTCCAGCACATGACTGCTGAAATTGTGTCAATAACGGACTGAGCCCAAACTCACACCGAGGACTAATCCATAACTCCCTACACTTTTCATCGTCTCTCCATTGGTGGCCAACTGCCTGACGGGATTCACTGTGCTCTTTGATAAATTAATTAAATTATCACTTTTTAAATAATGTTGGAGGGAGCACTGGGGCAGGGTCTCTGGACTCATGACAGGTTAGGATGTGGGTTCAAGCCTCTGCTGCAGACACTACAGTTGCGTCTTGAATGAGGTCATTTACCCCAACAGCTCCAGTCCGCCCAGTTGTGTGAATGGGGACCAGCTCTGTTATATACTGGTGTCTCCCTAGGGTGGGGGAATCACATGCTCTCTATTTGCTTCACGCCAAGAAAACCAGGCCCAATGAGCTGCTGTGGCTTAAAATACTACCTACTGTAGTTTGACATTAAAAACAAAATTTTAACCAAAATGCAGGAAGCATCTCAACACGCACGCATAATATTTTAGCACAAATGCATTATTATCCCCATTTCCTTACAGTATATATTAATCATATTCCTGTCATCAGTAAGAAAAGAACATGTACTGTATATAAGAAAGCTTGGTGAAAGAAGTAAAGGACGATGAATTTTATCATGTCTTTCAAGTGTATAAAGGTCACAGTCATTTACTGTATATACTGTAGCGCTGATGAAATTACAAAACTGCACTGTCGTGTAGCAGCTGGTCCTCACACAGTGGATGCCTCTGCAGGAAACACATATGGAAATTTTACACAAACCTAAGTTCCATATGTGAGCCTTGGCCACTGTGTTAAATCACTAACGATGAGCTGCTGAATGTCAAAAAGCACTAGTCTCTTCATTCATATTCCTGACAGCTACATAAGCATGCAGAATTGTGTTCAATGCTACATGTACTTCCACTGCAATCCCAGCTATGCACGAGCCCTGGTATGGATCCCATGATAGGCATCCACTGGGTTTTAAGGAATTCCTAAATCACCAGTGTGCTCCCCAAAGATCAAAGCAATGCACAATGGCAGACATCTAGAGTAGACAGCAGCATGAAGAGAGGGACAGCCCAGTTATGACAGGAAGGTCACGTCTTCAGACACAAGCATGAACGTGGGGCAACGCCGCACAGCGACCTGCTCCAGGCAGCCTCACCTCGGCCAGCCGATCGGCCAGGGCCTTGACCATGATGCTGCTGTAGTCATCGCACTGCTCCTCAAACTCCCTGCTCAGCTCTTCAGCGCCACAGCAAGCGACTGCAAACACGCCAATGTAATCGGGTACGCCACTGTGCAATGGTGCCACGAAGTCAGAGAGACAGTAGTATGGCTCTGAGTTCGAGGAGTCCTTTTCTGCCTGTGGAGAAAAGAACGATCCTGACACCACTGAATGCTTTCAAACTTATACATTTTGTTATGTGGCATGTTTAACACAGCGGTTCTCAGTCTTTGCTTTACATACTCCACCTCGGAATTTAGTTTTACTTTGGCAGCTCCTGCCAATCACCGCGAGCATCTCCAGTCAACAAATCATAGATGTGCTCAATAATGTAGAGGAAACGACCACTTAACATCTCTTAAAGCGTTTGTTACAAGCACTGAACTCAAATGTATCGCAGCACCAGGGTTTAATTCTGAGCCCAAGTTCTTTCTGTGTGCAATCTGCACATCATTTCCATGTTTGTGTGCTTCAACTTCCTCACACCCTCCAAAAATATGTTAACTAGCTTAATTGGTATCCCTACATCTCCCCAGAGTGCTTGCTTGTATGTGTGACAAAGTGCTCAAGGTGTAGTACAGCCTTGTCTTCTATGATTCTGCAATAAGGTACTTCCTGATGATGGATGGATATACTGTGTAAAACTATATGCATGTGCCCACAGATACAATGTAGTTCAAATCACCCTCCAACCAAGGGCTTGAAATTTTGGATATTCTGAATAAATTTTGCAAACCAGATCTACTTAAAACCCACTCTGTAGACTGGGAGATGGTACAATCAATGCCATCAGCTTTTGAAGTGCAAATAAACAATGCTGGATTGAGTTCCCTTTTTGAAATCTCTCCACAGAGCTATAACAGTGTCAGCAGGAAAGGTTAGCTTGTTTTAGTTAAAATTCAGACACTGGAGCAAAGCCATAAGATTTGTAACCATGTGTAAGCATGAACACAGCGAACAATTTTGCTGCAGGACCCTCTTTTTGTGTTCAGAGAAGTGGCCAAGAGTCCTTTACTACAGCACAACTCTGATAGATGAAATGCAACCCCAACCTGTTGACGTAGCCCGAAGAATTTTGCCACTGGCTCCATGCTGCGCGGTATTGCATCGTCGGCATAGACATAGATGTCATCACCAACACTCTGAGCTGGCCAGAATCCCACCAGCCCCACTGTCCTCAGTCTCTTGCTGACTATTAGTGAGTTCAGGAGATTCTGTGCATCTTCAAACACTCTCCTGGCTTCTTCACCTGCAGATAAAGAGCCCAGATGATAAACAGAACCTTACAGTCAGAGTGCCAGGCACTGGTCTGGGTGAGATGCTCCTCTACACAAAGCTGGAACACAGTCACTATCAACTTGTACTGAAGATTTCTAATTCAGAACTTGAAAAAAATACCTAAACATGCCACTGAACTTCCAACAGAAGAACCTCCTCAAGACCACCGAGCATGGTGGTGGGAGTATCATGGTATGGGGCTGCTTTGCTGCCTTCATTGAAGGAACCATGAATTCAGCCCGCTATCAGATTCTGGGGGAGAATATCAGGCCATCCTTTCATCAGCTGAAGTTGAGCAGAAAGAGGGTCATGCAGGAAGACCGTGATCCCAATTATAAAAGGAGGTTTACATCAGCATGGCTGGAGAACAACAATTTGTGTTTTCTTTCTTCTCTTTTCAGCATGGAATTAACCTATTACTTGTTCCATTATAGGTAAGGTATTTGCATCTATTTTAATTTTGCACTGTCCCCCTTTTTTGGCAACTTAATTTTTATAGTTTTTCCATCTTTCCACACACAAGCAACAGGCTACAATGCATTCTCAAACCTTAGCCTGTACATACAGTATACATGTAGATACCTTACATCACTGTCTTGTATGTGTCCCCTTTTGAAACACTTGACTGTGTCTCAGTGCGTTTGAAATGCCATGTGTTACTGCTTTTTTCCCCCTGGCGTTCCAATTTTGCCATGGGTTCTGTTGTAATGAGCACTGTGTTCCAAACAACCATTTTGCAGCTCCATGAATAATGAACTGTTTTGAGGTTTTTCATCCATCCTAATTGGATGAATGTATTTCTTTTACATACTCGTTAAATTTCAGATGCTGAAATCAGAATGCATAGTTGTACTGTACTGTCAGTCCAGATCAGTCTGTAAGATCTACAGCACCACAGGCAGATCCTATACTTACCCACACTTTTGTCTTTGAAGATTTTTGGATAACCTCTATTTGGATACTTCCCCCTCAGCTGCCAAACGTCAAAGAAAGGTTTCCAATCAATGTAGTCTATTAGCCTGCGGATGTCATAATCCTCAAACACATGAGTACCAATGAACCTGGGTCTGACTGGGAAGAGGAATAACAGAAAAAATAACACAAAAGTGAATGATATTACATCATCGTAGAATACCTCCTGAGACTAATCCAAGACAAATATATAATATTTTTATCTACATGCAACACTCTGTACCAGTCCAGATAAATTTATTTTGTCTAACTCTTTTTGACTTCACAGCTTCTACAGTGTTTTTCAGGTGTCCTCTTTTGACACCACCTGTAAACATTAATATTCAATTTAAGAATTGAGCTTCTGTGAGGAACTTTGACAAAATCTTCCTTAAACAGAGTTATGGATACTAAATACTCTTTCTCGTATCATCCTATGTGTACATATCACAAAGAATGCTTTTAAAAAGAAATCCCTCACCTACCTGGTTTGGGGTGGGAGTGCCAGTCTATATGGAATCCCTTTTCCCTGCACTGTGCTAAAGACAGAAAGCGTCTATCCTGCAAACAGAAAGCACCACAGTAGCATTAAAAATGACTGCTCACACAGAAAGTGCTATCGTGCTTCCCATACCCCCTCCCCTAGTCAGCTGTAACCTGCTGAACTTCAGTATTTCTCACCTTTAGTGAGTCATAGTGATCTTGCCTAATATCTTCATACTCCTCTGTAACTTCCTCAAAGAATTCCTCTTTCACATTCTCATCTAGAAGCTGGGAACACTAGAAGGCAAAACAACATGTTGAAGACTTCAACAATTTTTAGGGACATGTAGGAGAAACATCTGCTGAGAAAAAGTGAACTGCTTGGGCAGTTTTATATCCGTCAGCCTAGCTTTCATGAAAAACGTACATACTGTAAATAATGGAGTGTGTAATGGTGTAGCATTTGACCACCAGAGGAATGGACAAGGCAACATTTCAAGAAGCTCAGCTACTGCCTCAGGAATAGTAGTGATGAAATATGCACAGGGAGATTATCTATTCTAGTGGACGAAATTAGCAACAATGTAACACATCTGAAAGTAGAGGATAGGTTTCCTTTTATGGCACTAGTCCTACAGCAAGTCCTACAGAGTCTCAACACATGGCGTTAGTTCTTGAGTAGCTGATGAATAACACAGAGACACAAGTAGAAAAAATATATTAAACCCAAGAGGTGATATATCATAGTGTTGCAGTCTAGTGTTCTCCTTCTGCCATGTTTGATCATCTTGGTTCGTGTAGTGTCAGAAAAAAAACAGGATTCTAATAATCTCATTTCAAGCTCCTGGTATTGAATAAAGAAAGAGAAACCCAGATGCAGTCAGTGCAGTCAGGGCCGGTGCCTCAAAAGAAATGAAACAGTGGGCCCCTCTACTCCACATTGGGGATCTCCCAAAACTCACAGAGGTGAGCGATGACACAAATGTAATCGTTCTCTGAGAAGCACAAAGTCAAACAATGTACTTCCCAGAGATCTCAAATCACAAAACGATTCAATCTTAAAACTCAGAATGGAAATGAATTAGTGGACACAGGGTGGGCACTGCGGATCAGAGCCTTGCTGTATTCCACAGATATGTGGCCTCAAGCAGAGCATGTGTGTCGCTCTGCTAAGACACCCCATCGGTACTGCATGGTCAACTCACCACAACCACACTCCTGGAGGCATCTAAGACATGGACCACTGGGGCGCTGTACCTGGGAGCAATCTTAACAGCAGTGTGGGTCCTAGTGCAGCACAAACAACAAACAAAACTGCTGAATTATGACAGGTCACACCATGCCAGAATAACTTCTAGCCAAACTTAATTTCACGCACCCTTGAGAAAAGGGACTATATGGCTGGCACCTGGATGAGCTACATGCTTATATATCCTGATCTACTTGCTTTTTCACATCTGACATTTTGCATCTTACTGAATGTTTTATTTTATTCAGCATTTCAAACGGTCTTCTGCTCTGGTCACTATATTTTTACGAGCCCCCCGTATACAAGTGTCCTCTTGGCACACCATTGCAGCATCTCCAAGACACTTCATCTCTCTCTCAAGCTATATAATCAAATGAAAACCAGGCTTCCATCTCTGGTTATTTCAGACCTGTCTAAAACCCAAACCAGACATGCCTGGAGATTTTGGTCCAACTCAGACCAGAAAACTATCTTCAAATGAAGTCCTATAGTTAAGACCGCATAAGCCCATTACAATGCACAAGTAACTCCTGTATTACAGACATTTAAAGAGGCTTATCAGAAAGACATTTAGTCTTTTAAATAGTTATGCGATCACTTG